>NW_010555605.1:22010-64866 GCF_000687285.1 Phaethon lepturus
GATGGTATGGTTCATTTTGATAGCCTGGGGAAGGAGATGGAGACCTGAAGTCTAGGGCAAGAAAAATCCCTATCAGCAATGAGGGAAAGGAGATGTTTCATATAACACTGGGATGTTAAACGTACATGGACCACATGGACCACTCTTCTGTCCAAAGGGAATTTGTCTTCTATAGCTGACTGAGAAATGTCTTCTATGCAGACAGGCTGAGACAATTGGGGTTGTTCAACCTGGAGGAGAGAAGGTGCTGGGGACACCTTCCTGCAGCCTTCCAGTGCCTGAAAGGGGCCTACAAGAAAGCTGGAGAGGGACTTTTTACAAGGGTATGTAGTGATCGGACAAGGGGTAATGTTTTGAAACTGAAAGAGGGTAGGTTTAGATGAGATATAAGGAAGAAAATCTTCACTATGAGGGTGATGAAACACTGGCACAGGCTGCCCAGAGAAGTTGTGGATGCCCCATTCCTGGAAGTGTTCAAAGCCAGGTTGGATGGGGCTTTGAGCAACGTGGTCTAGTGGAAGATGTCCCTGCCCATGGCAGGGTGGTTGGAACTAGATAATCTTTAAGGTCCCTTCTAACCCAAACCATTCGGTGATTCTATGATTCCATGATTCTAAACCAATCAGTCCATACTGCGAAATCATGCTTTGCCAACCTGTTTCTTTCTTTTTTTAACAAAGCAGGAACAACATAAAATCGAGACTTGTAACATTGTTTGTAGATGATTCTGCACCAATTAGTTAATTATTTCCCTGTTAGGGGTCTGCAAATGCTGGATTCAAGCCTAGAGCAAGTCTTTTGGGGGATTTCAAAGATGGTTTTGAAACATGAACAATAGCTGTTGGCCTCTGGAATCCCAGCAGAGTTTCTAGGTAAAGGTTAAGATCACACTGTGGTGAATCTCTCCTTAAATTTTGGCTTTATTCTATGAGGTGAGTTACCTGAGGGAAGTATAAGTGACCTCCTACTGCCAGTTGGAGGAGATCTCTGTTAACTCAGGTGTTAAAGACCGTTTGTTTTTGGAACCATAAGAGCAGAGATGTTCAAAGGCTGTTCCCCATGCTGATGTGTACATGACCCACTGTGTCTGTGCTGGTATCTGTTTCCATATAAAAAAGCTAAACTCAATATAACATGGCTAAAGTAAAAATATTTCATAAACTAGCATGATCTAAAAGATGAAATACAGCCTCAGAACTGAGAGGTCCCCATTTGGGATTGTTCTGCCAAGGATGACTGGACCAAGTCTGATATGCTGTATCTCAGGTCACTCTTCAGTGAAATGGGGTGACTTTTTGCGGAGTTTCTTTGTGGTTAATAACCACCCCACTCCCCAAAATCTGTAAAGGCAAATAGGTTGGGTGGATGTAAAGCATTTTCTTTCTGAGTACTTACCAAGTACCGTGTGGCTGTTGATTAGTTATGACACCTCTGCGAGGTTACTTGTAGTAGTTTCTTGATGGGGAAACTGAGGCAAGGGCAGTGTCTTACCGCAGGGAGGAGTGTGGAGGCTGGTGTTAAAATTCAGCTGTTAGTGGGCTCACAGTTACTACTGAGAGCACACACTTTTTCATAAATTATCCTGTATACCTGCACCCTTGCACCTCCAATCCTGGTTTATGCAGCATTTTGAGCAGCGGGAGGAGGCAGTGCTGATACCCTGCACACCCTAGCCTGGGTGCAGCTTGCAGCGCTCAGCATCCCGGTGTAGCAGGGCTCGGCACGAGGGGCTGGGGGCCATGTGGGTCACCCCGTGCCTGCAGATGCTCATGCCTGCAGGAGGAGAAGGGTGATCCCTGGTAGTGTGAGTACTCTGCTATTTGCTTCTGTTTCTAGAATAGTTTTAAAAAAAATAGCAAAATGGGGATTGCTCTGTTGGGGTCGGATCCTCACCTTGGTTTTTTCCTGCCTGTTCCTTGACCTCACCCAGTTGGGCAGAGGAGAGTGGGGCATCAAAACCTGGAGGGGTAGGATGAAATTTGCCCCTCACAATAAAAAAGAAGAAAACACCAGATTTCATCACTCTCAAGAAATTTCTGGAACATGAATAGTCACAACCATACAGCCACATAGGAAACACTGCTCACCCCCCTGCCCCCCCCTCCACCCACGCCCAATTTGTTTTTATTTCTTTGCCGTCAGGTTGCCTTAACCGTTTCGATGGCTTAGGAGGCTAAGCCACCGAGCGCAAGCTTTTGATTTGAAAAGGGACTGCATCCCCTTTTCAAAGGAGCCTGCTCCCTAGGGCAACCACATCACACTGCTGATTTGCTGCAGTGAAGACCGCAGCGCGTACGATATGCCCTCCCCCCTCCGCCTGTGCTGCTTACAGCATCAGTCCGGAGCCGAGCGGGGAGACGGGAGCGATACCCACTAACCCACCCATGCTCGGGAATGCCTGACTGGTGATCGCAGTGCCTCCGACGAAAGGACCGGCAGTTCCTCAGCCCTCCGAGATGCAAGCCAGTGCCGATTCCACCAAGATGGACTGTCTTTGGAGCAACTGGAAATGTCAGGGTATTATATCTATTCTAGTGTTGCATGCTAGAAGGACTGCATGTCAGAGGAGGCAAAGGCAGGATCCATCCATTTTTGCATTGTTCACCTGTGGGCCTTTGCATGCTGTTTTCTCTCCCTCCCCATGAAGCTTTTCTTTGGGGGTAATTTAAGAAAGAAAGATAAAAAGTCCTTAATTCTGTTCTTTGAATGTATTTCTCCCATCTCCAGCTATCTCACCCCGAAAGCATCCAGGATACGGGACCTTCCTTTCCACATTACAGCTCATTCCCAAAGCATCTGCCCTTGCTGTTAGCGGTATCATTTCTCATCCCTGACTCTCTCCATCGGGCTGCTGCTGGCATGATTTCATACCTTTCGGGCTTTAGGAAAGCCGAGTGATGGTGAATTTGTGCCTGCTCGGGCTCGCGAGGGTTCGAGGCGGTTGCGTTGGGTGCCTTGGTGCATCCTGCCCATGGACACACCCATAGTGAGGGCTTAGCCTAGCGTCGACACAAAGAAAACGCAGCTTCGGCAAGAAGTGCGATAGCAGCGAGGCGGCCCCGGCATTGCCACCCACTTCGTACTTTGCTGTAGGATTACTTTAAAAAAAAAAAAAATTAATGCCTTCGTTGTGCTTTTGAGCACTCTGCTGAGCCGTTCGGGGGCAAAATACTGTGATGATGTTGTCTTGCCGCCGAGTAGGCGAGGGGAACAATAGCATCTCCCTTTTGGGCTTATTTTCAGCTTATTTTGAGCGGGTCGGTGTCTGCGCTGGGTGGGGCTGGCTACCTTCCCGGGTGCTTTGGACAGCTTTTCAGCCATTTTTAGTCGGCTTCACACTTCCCAGCCAGCATCCAGCCTTTGTTTTGATAAAAGACAGTCTCTGTGACGCTGCTCGGTGGGCAGATTAGAGGGAGAAAAGCTAGCGGCTGATCCTGCTGGGCAGGCTGCTGTCTGCTTTGGGCAGGCTTTGTTTGAATGTATTTTTTAATTTTAAGGTGCATGTTTACACTGAATAGACAGTACGTGATGTTGATGCTCACAACAGGGTCCCCAAGAGAAAGATTACTCCATAGCATCGTCTCATTAAAGGGTCCAGGGTGCTTGCAGGCATAGTTTCACAAATGTAGCTTAATATAACAGAAGCCAGGAAACGTTCCTAAAGTGTGTTTTGGGGAGGGGAGGGCATGGGGATATCTTTCAGACAGACACTTGTCTCCAGGGCGCTTGATATTTTTGCAATCTTAATTCAGCACCTAATTGTATTCACGGTCTGAGAGGTTTTTAGGGAAGAAGAGTAGCTGGAAAGTAAACAGATGCACCTGTTAAATGCCAGCTTCCAGCAGCTCGGGCTTTCCATACCTCAGTCAAGGGCTGGCGTTTCCTATAGAACTGCATGATTCGTTAAGCTTACATGGAAGAGCCACAACCAAACTTTAGGGTCTTTTCATCTGAGCTTTTCCGATAAACTTCCTTGTGAGGTGGGGTTTGGAGTTTTCATTTGTTCTGTTTCCAAAAAGGCTCAATATTTTGCTGATCCTCATGAAAACATTAATTTGCTGAGTCAGATTGCTGAACCACCTGTATTTAGAGGCAAACTAAATATTTTCCCTCTTTATCAGAAAAAATAATATTCTTTCATAAATGAAAAAAGGGGGAAATAACAAAGGGCATGCTGCTATTCTTTAATTAATAATTAATAATAATAGTGGGCTTTTTCTCCTTCTGTGCTCTCCTTTTTGAAACCAAGAGGCTGAAAATTAAATGACACAATATGTCCCATGTTGATTTGAAAAAAACCCCAGATCTGAAAAAATCGACGCAGCTAAAATAAATCACTTGCCTCACTTCCACATCATTTGCATATCCTTTTTTTTTTTTTTTTGCTTGGGTGGTGCTTTATGATTCAAAAATGATACTGCAGAAAGCATGAAATAGTCATAGAATATTATTTCTGTCGGTAAAATTCTTTGATCAGTCCCAGATAAAATAGAAGGAATTTAAAATTCAGAAGAATGAAGGCTAAAGACTTGATTCATTAATTCTGTTAATATCAGTTATTCATATAGTCTCTGTCTCATCCCAGAATATCAGTTTCATGCAAACCTGGAGTTGTATAATTTTGCCAACTGCATTATAAATGGAATTACGCTTCCTCTCTGAAAACTCTGGAATGTATCTGTGAATGTAACAGATGCAGACACAAACCTTGGTAAATACAGAACAGATTTTTTACTGAAGTTATAGAAACACAACACTGAGGTTAACATAAGTTTTAATTAATAAACAGTCAAGCCTGCAACTAGCTGTATGATTGGTTTGCTCTTATAGTACGTACAATTGGTGTAATATTGGGTGGGGGTCCTGAGAAGCTGCAGGGACACTTGGTGAAGCTCTAGCTTTGCCTCACTAAATCAACATACTGTTACTTTCCTTGCAGTGAAGCAATTGATGCTGCTACATACGTTTAGAAATATTGCAGTCTGTTTTACCTACCCATCCTGCAGGTACAGCATGATTATATCAATGGTAGCTCATGGTACAGCCCCTTGGAGGAGCGGGAAAGTAATTCGCCTGTGCTGGGCGTATGCTTCATTCAAAGTATTATCATAGGTGGCTTTGAGGAATTGCAGCCGGCTTCCATGCCCAAGCCATCTTTCGCACCTGAAGGCGATGTATTTGAGGTAGGCTGGGATGGAGCCATGCATAACGCATGAGGGTGCGGAGAAAGGTCTCCAGCTGGGCATGCTGGTTGATGTGGGCCTTCGTGTAACAACCGATAGCCAGTGCCGGCCACGTGACGCATCGCAGTGCGCAGCTTCCAGAGGGGAGCTGCTGGATGAGGTGTGCCTCCGGGCTCGGGTAGTGGAGCAGGTCTCTGTGCCTTCCCCAGGGACTCGGCCCAGCTCGGCAGGATGCATCCCCACACCTTGCTGGAGGGGTTTCTCTGGATTAAGAAGGTCTTTGCACCCCAGCTTGGTGGAGCTATTTGATGTCAGTACACCGGTCCCCATGAGTATTCCCTCTTCCACTATTTCTTCTACGTGCAGGCTCTTGGGTGGTCATAAGTGACATGCTTGTTCCTGCAGCTTCAACTTCCTGCAAGACTTACTAAAAAAAGAAAATCTGAAAGATCCAGAGGAAAAGGCCTGTGAACTGTTCATAGAAATTATCCTAAATATTATTGACATTATAATTGTAACTTAATGTGGAAAAGGACTGCAGACTTCATCAAATCCATCTAGCTGACATAACTCTGCTGGGACTGGAGTTACTGAGTAACATTTTTATGGCAGCTGTTTCCAGAGAACCAGTGTCCTTGCTTGCTTGACGTATCAAAAAATCAGTGAGATTTCAATAGTTCTGCAAAAATGTGCTCTGCACACCTGCTGTGCGATGTCTGAATATAATTTTTTTTCTTTTCTTTTAAGAATAGATGGACGATATTCTTTCATTGCCAGAACAAGGAGAAAAGTCTCCAAAAGTAAGATTATTTTAAGGTATTCCCTGAGGATTAATTTAAACTGTAGCAAGTGGGTGATGATGTGGCAATAGCTGAAGGCAACATTGGAGAGCTGATTTTGCTTTCATTAGGTCTCTGGGAATTGAGTTTTAGTGAGGCTTTTTTTGATATCGGAAGGGATGCTCTCTCCATGTCATATTTAATTCTCACAAATAGCATAGATCTGAGCCATTAATTTTGAAAATCTACAGATTTTCAAATGTTTGGATAGAGTTAGGAAGGGTCCAGGTCTGTTATTTTGGTCCAGGAGCATCTCAGGAAAATCTTAACATTCCCATAGCATTATGCACATTCAGGGCCTGCATTCAGGGACTCTGCTTGGTCTCCTTGGTTTCTGCTTACTTGAGGTGAGAGCGATACCATCCTCCATAGAAACTGGCCAAGGCAGGTAGTGATATGGTTTGATGAGCAGGAGGTGTGTGGAGGAGGCTTCTCCTGCTGTTATGTTAAATCCTGGTGTTAAAACATCTCTGAAGTGGAAATGACAACAATAACAATAACTACATCATCAACAACAACAATGATAATAATGCTAAATAATACTACAGTAGAATTGTGTGCAGCATGGTTGTAGAGCTGATTTTTTATTGCTAATTTTCTTCTGTCTACCCAAGCCCACTCTAGTGCCTCACACAAGGCAATCAATCAATCAATACTTTTTTGCTCACATGTTGATCTTACAAATGGAGTAGGGTATAACACGGAGGGCATCCTATATCAAGAGTTCCTTTTCCCTGTTTCTATTCCTGCTGCAGGTCTCCTCTCATCGGAGTTCAGGGAACAAGAAGGTCTGAACTTTCAAGTTGAGTCTTGGGGCAGATGAATGATAAAGACATAAAGCTGAATTGAGGGCAGGAAGTTAATGGACAAAGTGTGTACAAGAGGTAGAAGTATGGAGAGATCCCTCAAGGCTGGAGATAAAGGATATGGAGAGATGCCTCATGAAACAGCAGAGATATTCTGTCTTGGCTCTTCTGTTAATCACAGCAGTCTCCCGAAGGCACCAGACTGCTCATGAAATGGTCTATCCATCTGTATTACATTAGAATCAGATCAGTTGTGGGGAGGGGAGCAATGACCACATTGGATCTTTCACTGGAGAGAAGAGGGAAAGCCTGGTCCTGCAGCCTGTGGTTGAAGCTGCAAATTGCAATTTATTTGGGTGTGAGCAATATTTACTTCTATTCAAAGACTTACAGCTTTGTTGTATTTGTTGTCAAATATTGTTGCGACAATGCTATAAGGAAGATTGCCCTTCTTAAATTATGTTTCCTAATCTTTTCACTTCCAGTAGGTCTAAAAAACGACTTATGAAGTCATTTATATCTATGAAGTCATAATATTACACTATATACAGAATTAAAGGCTGTGTGTAGACAGGTTTTTCTCACTTCTTATTAATACTAATATTACACAGGGAGTAAAGCTGTACAACCTATTGATTTTACCTCCTAAGGCGGCCCAGTGGGACCTCCATTGTGGGGAGGGCAGCTTGATCATATCCAAGGGCGTTATTAGTATGCTGAAGAGCATATAACCTTCTATTTCATCATCAAGGCCCATGGACCTCAACTGAAGGCTGGATACAAGGGTTTTGCACACACCTTTTGTACTAACTTCCATGTAAATGCTGCTTGATGCATGTTCATTTCTCATACAGTTGTTGCAATAGAGGAAAAAAAACTTGCAAAGTCAGAAAGAGAGAACAGAGATTTTCAGAGGAAGGGAGGGAGAAGCTGTGGAAGATGTGAATTTTCCAGTCTGTGCTCAGCTGATCTTCATTAATTTTAATCTTTCTTTGAGACATGGAATAGAAAGATTCCCATTTCTCTTGCAAAAGTATTTTTCAAAAACATAACCACGCAAGAGTCTGAAGGTGTGAGGACATTTTAGCTACAAGTTTGTTTGGATCCTCTATTCTCTCTCTGGGACCTCTGCTCAGGAGCCTTGGGCTGCAGCTGCCCCACACCATGGTGCTTCTGGGGACCACGTAAACCACCAGAGCCCAGTCCTCGTGTTTCCACCAGGGCTCGAGGAGAATAGATTCATCGCTACTTAGTCCACTTTGGCTATCTCAAGTCCTTCACCCCTTGCCTCCAGCACTGTCCTTTCCAGCTCTCATGTCTGTCTGCTGGTTTTTTTGATGCCAAGTACTGAGGAGCAGAAACATTTTCTGCTGAAAGCTATGATGAGGGCTGAGAGAGCTTCCAGGCACTGTACTCAGGAGCAGTTCCTTGCTGGCACAAGCATTGCATGCTGTTACTTATATTTGTGAGGTTACTTGTAACTCGCCTTGCAAACATGGCTATTTACCAGCTACTCATATAAACAAGTGTCTGCTTGTATCGCAGAGTTTACCTTTGTGCATTGTTAGCCTGGGGGCTGGCCCCAAATGGAGGATTCACATTTTAGTGAGATGAAATTATACCATAAAGTATAGCTGAGACACTGATTTGGCACCCCTGAAAACTTTTTCTTTCAAACAGGAGGCTACTTGAGTAACATTTTACAAGTTCTGCTGTCAGTTAAAAACACAGGCAGGCAATACTTTCAGATAAATAGCTCATCAAACATGCTTCTCCAGAGGAATTCTTCAAAGGCGGTTGCAGTGACCCGCTGCACCGCTGCCTTAGAGATGGCTGGCAAGTCCTCTGAGTAAATACAAATACTTTTAAGTCTGAGGCAGTTCTGGCAAAACCCACAGTCCTTTTACACCTTCACAAATGAGCCAGCGCTCTCGTGAGTTGTACTGGAAAGAGTGCAAAGTGACCAATGCTGCTTCCTTCCTTCCAGGAGGCTAAAGGGAAATCATGGAAAGCTACAGCTGAGCAGCTTCTGCATGTTAATGGGCATGGTCAGGATTTGAGAGTTGGAATTTTCAAAAGAGAAGGAACCCAAACCTCAGTGAAGCCAACGTTTATCTCAGTGCCTGTTTTCCAAAACCCTGTTTGCAAATCCTGTGGCAAACCTTAGGTGGTCTGAAGCTGGCACTTTGGCTCTCAGAAGTATATCTTACTCAGCCAGGCAGATTGACCCGCTGTCCAGTTGCATGCACATCACGTATTGACATGCTCACGTGGCACCAGCCTCCTGCTTCATGCATATTCAGTGTGCATTGCTCAGAATCATGCCATTGTATTTGGGTCTGGGCTGTGCCGTGCACGCACACACACACATGCACACACGCTGTCTGCAACACACCCAGCACTTGCAGGACCCTTGACCACACTAGCACCTTTTATTCCTTCCCTACGGGGCAATTTTTCACAAGGATTGACCAAAGCATTTATATTATGTCATTAACTCATGCTGTGAGGGATCCTCTGTCCTCTAATTTGTCTGCGGAATGCTGTACCCACCTAAGAGCCGGACTCAAAGCCTGTCTCAGCCTGGCTGAGCGTGGGACCGGCGTGTGCGGGCAAGTGTGCGGGCCTCTGCAGAGAGGTGTGTGTGCAAAGGTGCTGTGCAGCTCCAGCTCAGCTCCCAGCCCTGCGTCCTCATACGAGCTGCATCCCCCTGTGCTGGGGAGGCTGGTCTGAGCCTGGGTGGTTGTCTCTTCGGCAGGCAAAGGAAGGGGTGCAGGCATGAACAGGCAGCTGCCCTTCATCAAAGACTCAGACTACCGTTTCGATTTTGTGACCTGTTGAAGGGCAGTAAACCCATGGGGTCAGCAAGTGTCTGAGGGATTTTTTTGCTGTCTTAATTGGTTTTATATGAATATAGGATAAGATGAAACTCAAAGCAGACCTATAAATGGGGAGGAGTGAGCCCATGTTGACCTCACGAGGTTCAACAAGGCCAAGTGCAGGGTCCTGCACCTGAGTCAGGGCAACCCCCGGTATCAATCCAGGCTGGGGGATGAAGGAATTGAGAGCAGCCCTGCAGGGAAGGACGTGGGGATACTGGTGGATGAAAATCTGGACATGACTCGGCAATGTGCCCTCATAGCCCAGAAGGCCTCTGGAACACCTCTCCTGTGAAGAAAGGCTGAAAGAATTGGGGTTGTTCAGTCTGGAGAAGAGAAGGTTCCAGGGAGACCTTATTGCAGCCTGCCAGTACGTAAAGGGGGCTTATAAGGAAGATGGCGACAGACTTTTTAGCAGGGCCTGTAGCAATAGGACAAGGGGTAATGGTTTTAAACTAAAAGAGGGTATATTCAGACTAGATCTAAGGAAGAAATTTTTCCCAATGTGGGTCGTGAACCACTGGCCCAGGTTGCCCAGAGAGGTGGTAGATGCCCCATCCCGGGGAAAATTCCAGGTCAGGTTGGACGGGGCTCTGAGCAACCTGGTCTAGTTGAAGATGTCCCTGCTCATTGCAGGGGGGGTGGACTAGGTGACCTGTAAAGGTCCCTTCCAACCCAAACCATTCTATGATTTTATGATTCTTTGACTCTATGACTCTATGATTCTATGAAGCATAATGGACAACCTCATCTTTCATTTTCATTCCTGTTCAGAATTAAAAAAAGAGTGTGGAGGGGGTTGATGCACCCAGTCCTGAGTTCACCTGATGGTGAAGGAGCAAATTTCTCATGGCTTTGCCCCTTGGTATCTATCTGCAATCCCAGAGGCCAATGCGACAGGTACCTTTTCTCTGGTGTAAACAGTTAGAGGAGAAAATGGCACCCTGAGGAAGCCAAGCAAAGGATCCCAGCTAGGGGATTCTGCACCCAGTGCACCTCTGACCACTTTTAAGGGAGATTTGTTTCCTTACATGGAAATGTAGTACAAAAATAATGTAAAACCCTTTGAAGTGACTGAAGCTACAATTGAAGGAACAAACATGTCTCTGACGTAGTTCAGGTGTTTTCACTAAGAGTTTAAATTCCAGGGGAACTGATACAGCTCAAATCCCTGAGGCCTGCTGGCAAAAAAAAGTTCTTTCTTCAGGGAAGCCCGTGGACCATGGCTGGACCCCACAAGTACCCACTGATTTCCAGCTCTGAACTCTCCTTCTCCACCTTCCCTGCCCAAGGACCTGTGAGATTCATCTCCCTTCTGCACTCCCTTTTGCAAGGTGGTTTGGCTCACCCCCTTCTCCCTACGGGAGAGGAGGAGGAATGGCTGTGGGAGCGGCAAATCCCTCCCGAACAGCTGGACACAGCAGCAGTGCTGCTGCTTCCCGTCCCTGCGAAGGGAGAGGAGAAGGCAGATTTGGTTCCTGCCCTTGAAAATCATAACTGACCTACCGCAGGCTGTGTGGCGGGAGGTTGTGTCCCTAGACTGGACATGGGCATCTTGGACTAGATGAGCGGGACAGCCATGTAAAAATCATTCAACTCATATCCCCCTCCTCTGTGCTGAGATTTTCCACCTAGCAGTTGGGACATATTTTTTCCATGCCCATGGGAATACTTGCCTGGTCTAAAAGACACAGGATCCCTCCCTCCCAGGTCTCATTGGTCTGGCAAAAGAGGTCAGCTGCCTTTTCATTTGCTCTCTTGTGCACGCACATATCCCCAGAACTGTGTCGTTTGGCCTCTGTCCATCTTGCTCTGAGTTGTGGCAAGTCTTTCCTTACCTGATGCAGCTTAGTGAATATCCCAGTCATTTTATGGCAGAAGGGGGCAAGTTTCAGGATATACACACACCTGGTCAGGTCTGCCTTGAGTCATTTGTCATCTTCCTTGTTGAGGGGAATGAGAAAATGCAGTCTGGCATCTCTCTGCATGAGGATACAGCCCACTTTCAGTCTGCAGGAATATGAGGCAGAAGATCCTAGAAAGAATGAGAGAGGACTTAGTTGCTCATTTTGGGTCTTATCATCAATTGGTATTAACTCAGGGAACTCTGCTGAAGTGGGCTTTTGTATTTTTTGGCTCAGCTCTCATTTGTTTCCTGGTCTACCACCTACGTTCCAGGTAATGTTTTCCCCTGGTGCATGGCCTTTTTCAACAGATGATGTTCCACGTACAGCATCCTGAGCTAGCTCTCCTGTGCTCATTTCATTTAATGTGATAGAAAATGTAAGTAAGTGTCTCAAAAAGTGAGATTTGCATAAATTTCCAATACTGTCCTCTGACAGAGGAATTTTTAAGCATAAAAATGATTGGGCTGTGAATAATACCTCCTGTCCAAATGCTCACTGGTGAAAGCACACCAGTTGCTGTGCTTCAGAATTTTGCAGCGCCTTGACTGAAAAAGAATATGAAAAATGGTAAACACTGCTCACTTCTGTTCTGAATGCCATTTTGTAAGGATGGTTTGTGAGTTGCACACTCCAGCACCTGAACACTGTAGAGGACTAGAGGAGCTCCAGCTGCCTGCATCAATACAGCTGGGTCTGCTGCTAAACTCCGTGACATAGGTGCATGCTCTGACTATGTTGTAACTGCATTTTGGAGCATTCCCTAGTCCATGCCCCTGGGTTTCTGCAGGAAGGAGACCTGGCCATGTAGCTGAAAAGACTCTGGCCTGGTCCCTGATCTGTAAAGTCAGCACCCAGGACCCCAGCATGTACCACCAAGGTCGCCCGTCCCTTGGCTTCCATGCAGCCATAGATCTCTTCATGCGTGCTCATGATCACAGGTCCAGTGCCGAACGCTGACACTTAAAAATATGAAAGGTACAATATTGTGTATATTAATGGACAGTATAGTAGGAGATGAATGTTGCATGAAGAGAAAAGAGCTCAGTAATACAGTAGCAATTTTTGCATTCAAGTCCATCACTTTGAAAAGCAATGCTAGTATGTGTAATAGTAATGAGTAACATAGTTCATTGACTCAAGCCAAACATGCCATAGTGACTTACAATTTTTGGAGATTAGATGGTAAGAACCACTAGGCTGGATTTATTTTGTTTCTTTTTGTATTTGTGATTTTTTTTTGGACAGATTGCAGTTTTCCTGAATTTACTTTTTGTTCAGAACGATTTGACAAGTGGCATCTATGAAATCTGTTTGGCTGGTGGTGTGTTCAAGCTGTTCATGAGGACTTGTGCGGTGTGTGAAATGTGTTTACATTGTCATGAGCATGTTTTTTGGCTGGATGAAGAGTCCTCTCAGAAGCAGGTTATTGGTGTAAAGAAATTAAAATCACCTTTGTGGACTGGATAGTCAACAACTGTTTCATAAAATTTTGCTTTATAGTGGCTATTACTGATGGTAAAATTGTTTTCTGGAGCGGTTCGAATAAACTATATAAACTGGGTGAAAAACGATGTGAAAATTCACTGCTTCACAATGTAAAAACGTATTGGTTAAAAATGGTTTTCTGCACTTGCTTTGTTCTAACTAACACCTCCATTGGATCTAGACAAGGAAAGTTATCCAAAAAGCAGAAAGGGTTTTTTTTTAAATATTTCTGAGATGGTTGGATTTGCAGTAGCAAAAGGGATTATTCTGTATTTTAAGGTCCCATCTGAAAAACTGATTCCTACCCATGTAACTGTTAAGCAGTGGTAAAACCAGGAGTCTTTTCCTTTCTCAAAACTTAGGAAATAACAAAATCACATTGTGAAAACTTTGAATGGAGAAGTGATGTGTTGTGGCTAACCCCAAACTTTCTCATTCATTTATCGACAACCAAAACTTGAAAACGGACTTGTAACCAAAAAAAAAAAAAGAAAATAATCCAGTTTCCACAGGAACTAAATGCAAGTTAGGGTAAAAACTTCTGTACAACCCAAGCAACAACACAAACTCCAGCTTGTATTTGCCTCATTGCTGCAAGAGACCCACTGTGCTGTGCTGCTAAGCCAGACACATGCGCATGAAATACAAGGATTTCAAGTAGGTCATCGGTTGTCGTTTCCTCAGTGCGTCGCTGAAGTCACTTCACTGCTTCTGTTGAGGAGTTCCTGTTGATGCTGATGTGAGCAGGAGCATCGCTCCTCCCTTCACCCTCCTGCAAGGACTCTGAGCATTGCAGTGGCCATGGTGGCCATCCTCGATGCCTTTCTGCCTCCTATCTTTAACATATCGGTCTTCTCTCCCCAGCTATCGACCTCTTGTACTGGCGTGACATCAAGCAGACAGGGATCGTGTTCGGCAGCCTCCTGTTGCTGCTCTTCTCCCTGACCCAGTTCAGCGTCGTCAGTGTCGTGGCCTACCTGGCCCTCGCCGGCCTCTCGGCCACCATTAGCTTCAGAATCTACAAATCGGTCCTACAGGCTGTGCAGAAGACGGATGAGGGCCATCCCTTCAAGTGAGTGCTTTGCAGTCATGGACAGGGGCCGTTTATCTTGCAAAGGACCCATTCCCAGTGGCAATTCACGTTTCTTTAGCTGCTGCTTTTATACTAGATAAAATTATTTTCTTGCTCATAACAGGAAATAGTTTTTGCTGTTGTCCAGTGTCTCAAGAGCTGTAATGTTGTATTGGCTCAGATCATTGCGGGGGGAAAAACCCAACACAAAAGCCATGGTCCTCTGAGACATGGGAATTTTTTTCCTGAAATTCAAAAGATCCAGGAAATTTTAAGCAAACAGAGAAGAAGAGTTTCATTAGAGCTAGTGATAATACAGTATCTCTGCAAGCAGGAAGAGTACTGTTTCTGGGCACGCTTTATTGGGCATTGAGGAAAACATTTTATATCTTTTCTCCAGCACTGCTTGGCTGTGATGTGGCAATCCATTGCCCTAGTGGCACTGCTGGTGCCCTTCCCACCCTCCCCAGGGCCTGGGTGGTTTGCTCCAGGAGGGCAGCAATCCTTTCCCCTCTGTTATGCCAACAAGTTGGTAAACCAGGTCATGATATTGGTCTGGTTTGCAAACAGATACACTGAAAAAAAGTCCTGTTGGGGTGCTGTTCCTTCTGTTTCACTTGAGTCAGTTCTAAGATGCCACTCACAACACGGGCATGTCCCAGAGAGAAGTGCAGGGCTGGCAGAGGGATGGAGGAGAGAGGAAGGGGCATTGCTGCCAAAGGTGACATGGGGCCAGACAGCACCTTTTGTTCCTCCAGAGGCTGCCAACTGGAGGAGATGTCCCCTTCTGCAGCAGCAGTGTTGCACAGAAGTTTGTGGGGAGCCCCCCCAGCTAGGATTGGCATCCTCCTTCAGGTGGACTAAAGAGAGAGATTCCATCAAGACCAGGCTCTGTGTGGGGAGAGGGCAAGGCTGGAGACAAACAGCCCTGGCGCAGCCTGCAATTGCCCAGGGAGATGGGTCATGCAAGTGGAAGACAGTGTGCTGGTGGCTCTGTGCCTGCAGGAAGGGGGACACGTTGCTCCAGCACAAAGAAATGAGGTTTGGGGAGGAGGGAGTGACTGGGTAGGCAGGCATGAGCATGAATGGCAGGTGAACCTGCCTGGGTTTGTGACTGGACCTGTGTTTCTGGCAGAGCCTACTTGGAGATGGAAATGAATCTTTCACAGGACCAGATTCAGAAATACACAGACTGTCTCCAGCTATACGTCAACAGCACAGTCAAAGAGCTGAGGAGACTCTTTCTCGTTCAGGACCTCGTGGATTCCTTAAAAGTAGGATTGCTTTAAATATTTTTAACCCCTCCGTAGAGGATCAGTCTACATCTTAAAGTGCTGCTTCCCATGTTGACAGTGTTGTTATAAAACCTAGTTTTGTGTAGCTCCAAATGTAAAAGTTGCTCTCCTTTCTGATTTTCAAACTGCTTGCTTCCAGCAGTTTAGAGACTTGGCAATCTGCATTTGAATTTATTGATCCATAATACAAGATATTAAAGGTTATTAAAGTTTCAGGACCAGCTTAGCTCCACTGCAGTTCTAGAAGCATCTATGCTTCTATGCTTCTATGTGCTATGCTTTCTATGACTTTGCCACAAAATGGTGTGTTCCCCTCTAATATGTCTGTTAATCTGGATTTCCTCTAATGGTGGCATTTCCTGCTTTGGAGGAAGGTCTTCTTTCCCTCCCTGCTGAGATAATTATTTATTTTCAGCCTTACACCCAAGTAGGTGTTCTTCAGAGCAAAGGGAAGATCACTGAGAGAGCAGACAGCTCCTAATTACTAAAGATCTTTAGAAAAATGTACTCACCTCCCAGCCACAAGAGTTTTCGCTCACTGGGATTGTCACTGTGGGGCTGTGATTAACCTGGGTGGGATGACCCCTGCCATCATCAAAATTGGATGCAGAAATCTGCTTATGCCATGCTTAATGCAGAGTCCTAAATATATGCAATTAAGCCCTAAATATATGTGAAAGCTCAGCTAAGAGGGTTGGAAGCACTGAACAGCAGAACAGAGAATGAGGTTTATACATCCAGAAAAAGTACTTAATTCCTAATGTGCCTTACTTAACAAGTCCCCTTACACATTAAAAAAGGCTAATGTGCTATTATGTTAGCTAGTTAAGTAAACTAATTTCTTCTGCTGCTGACATTGGAGGTGATGTAATCATCTGTCTTTAATTTAGTTTGCAGTACTAATGTGGCTGCTGACTTACGTGGGAGCCCTCTTCAATGGCTTGACTCTTCTGATAATGGGTAAAAATCGGCATTTCTTTTAAAATCTGTTTTTAACTCCCTCGTGATTTCTACTTAGACAAAACAGCCTATCCTTGTTGTGCCTTCCCCACAGTTAAACCATCAACTTTTATTTCCCTTTCCAGTCAATATTCATTATTCCCATCACCATTGTCCCTCCTGGTAAAACTAATTTGTGTTTTATGGTTTTGCAGCTGCTAGTCCCAGGGCAATGGGAAACTCCATATTTGGGAGATCTGAGCAAAGTTCATTTTTAATACAAGGATCCCTGGTGGATCAGCTGACCAAGTGGCATGATACGTGTTTGTCGCTGTTTGAAGTAGGTCTCTTCTCTAGAGGAATCTGCTCGGCAGGAATATAACAGTGTGCTCTTTTTCTCCTCAGCTGTGGTGTCTATGTTTACTCTCCCCGTTGTATATGACAAGTACCAGGTAAGTCTCTCCACACGGTGTAGTTCAGGTGTCTCAGTGGTTCTGCCTTGTGGATGCCAAATTGACTTGGTCTCCTTTTGCTCTTTGCAGGCACAGATTGATCAATACTTGGGACTGGTGCGGACCCACATAAACACTGTTGTGGCAAAGTGAGTTCAGCAGCAGACTTGACCAGAAGTCTTGCTGTGAGGTTGTGGTGCACTGGGGGTGGCTAAGAGCTGGGTGGTCCTGGGGACAACGTCGCTTATGAATTATGTCCTCCCCAGCTCCTGGCATGCAGGAGCCTGCAGGAGGGCAGGTCCCTGGAGGAACACAGTCCTTCTCAGCTGAGTGTGGTCTGAGGCAGAGCTGTGACCCTACATCCTTCTTGCCCCTCTCCTGCCGTTTGAGGGAGCTGTGGACAGAGCAGCCCAACCAGGGACTGATGTCCATACTTGTACCTGGCCAAGACAAACCAGAAGGAATGTGTTAACTCCTTTCCCCACTGACCACTCCCCAAGCCTGGGTTTTTGCATTCGTGGGCTCTGTCCTTTAGATCAAATAATACCAATAATGAACGAAGTGGGAATTAGAACATCACCCTGTTATAGAAAGAAAATACCAGGAAGCACCATGATCTTGAGTGTTTCAAATCACCATGGAACAGATGGAAGACCTCGATGAAATTTTTAATGCAGCCTGCTCTAGTTGCTAATGTGCTGCCTGTATCAAAAGCTTCTGTGGGATCCCTAAGGGCACAGCGAGGGTCTAAGCACAGTTCTCAACACTTGAGAGTTAATGAAGCAGAATGGCTGGACTGGGAGTTTGATCCATACATCTCAGCAGTTTGTATCTGTAGCTTCGCAAAAGTTGGCTGAATAATATGTATCTAATGGGAGGTTACAGAATGGTGAGGTACACAGAGCAAGGGACTCACAAGGGGATGCTGAGGAAACTGGGTTTGTTTAGCTTGGCAAGGAGGGAGATAGGGAGTAATTTCATAGCAGCCTATAAGTACAGGATGGGAAGTTACAAGACGATGGACCCGAACTCTTCTCAATAGTGGCAGGTGTTGTAACATGGAACAACAAGATAAATGCAGTTTGGGAGGTTGATGAACATGAGGTGAAACTTTTTCTCTAGGAGATTAAGACAGCAGTGGAGCAGGCTACACAAGGAGCCAGAACCTCCTTCCTTGGAGGTTTTCAAGATGCAGCAAGACAAAGATGTCGTCAACCTGATTTAACATTGGGGATAGACCTGCCTCATGTAGGAAGTTGATTCAAATACTTCCAGGGGTCCTTTCCAGCCAATATTTCTGTGATTCTGCAAAACACTCATCCTTAGTCAGGACTGAAAATCTGTACTGAAAATTCTTTGTTTAAACTTCATTCCTGGCTTCCAATAGACAATAGACCATGGTAGAATAATGAAGGGAGGAGAACATCGCTGAGTATATCCCATAGTTACATGAATCACAAAAACCCGGGCCATTTACAACTGGTGGCCTGTAAGAACACATAGATGGGCATCACACCATTTTCTTATTAGGCTCTGGTCCACCTGTTGTGACCACACACTGAATGCAACCTGAAGAGGTTACCCCTGGATAAGGTTCCTGGTGGGGATCCACTGGAATGGAATAGCTGCCTGACCATATAATCTGTCTTTTTTTTCTTCTTCTTCTTTATTTCTAGGATTCAAGCTAAAATCCCAGGTGCTAAGAGAAAGGCAGAGTAAAGTAGACATCAAGAATTCATCGACTACCATAGTGAATAACAGGGGAATCTGGAGTGAAACAGCTCTGTTCTTACATTTTACTGCAAATTTATCGTTCTTTTTTTTCTTGACACCATAATCTTAGAAACATAAAACTCGGAAGCAGTGCTTTTCCCCTGCTGCTTCTGCACTTAGAATATTTGCAATCACTTGTGTCAAGCACTAAAGTATAGTAAAGAGAAAAGTGTACTAGATGTGGTTTTT
Organism: Phaethon lepturus; assembly: GCF_000687285.1. Lineage (NCBI taxonomy): Eukaryota > Metazoa > Chordata > Aves > Phaethontiformes > Phaethontidae > Phaethon > Phaethon lepturus. Next base: position 40,830 of record NW_010555605.1, read on the forward strand.
TGTGTTGCTTATAAAGTGCATGATGGTGAGAGCCTAAATAATATTGACCTTTTTTATTTTATTTTTTTAGTGTTTTTCCTTCTTCTATTGGCATTGCTTCTATAACTTTTAATGTTACATGTGGCTAGGAGCTTTCCTGCTTAGCGCACTGATGCAATAGTTAAAATTGCTTCTACGTCACTGGGTTGCTGGTTGGATTCATCTTTATTAACTATATAGAATTGTAGACTGATGTTTTAGTGTTTTCCAGCACAAATAAAATAAACAGTAATTATGGTAATCAGTTTTGTATAACTCCAAAAAATGAAAAGAAAACCCAGTACTTTTGTCGTAAGGGATTGACAGGCTGATTTACATGTATGGTAACTGGAAAGTTCCAGCATGTTAAATTTATTACAATTTGTATTACATTCTCTGTAGTTCCTAATGGACTTAATTATGGACTCTGAATATTTGCACTTATGTACTTGATACCGAATGCAGAAATAAATGTTACTAAATGTAAAAAGTTCTCCCTCTTGTTGCATATCCTCATATGCCATGGGGATTATCTTGACATATGCAAACTGGACACTTACCACGCAGAAAGAAGCATTTTCTCTTTCTCTCTCCCCTTGAGATCCGCACACACTTTGCCCTTACAAAATGGTGCCGTCCGACAACAGCATCTGTAGTACATAGCTCATCTATCAGTTTCACACCTTGATGTGTATGGAAATAAAAGAATGATTTTAGCACATAGTTCGGGTTTTGTTTGTTGGTGGTGTTAGCAAATAACAGGAAGATGCTGTAATTGTCTCTTCCTCCAACACAAAGGACTTTTCAATTTCCTTATTGTCATGTTACTCTCTTATCCAGAGCTGTTCTTTGAATGTGCATTAAACTGTGGGATCAATGCTGAACCCAGAGGCTGGGAGCTGAAATAAACATTTGCTCTTGTTCAAAGGTGAAGTTTTTTTAAAAATTGGTGGCACAAACACCAGTTTGAGAACCATCAGGCAAGAGAAACAGCTGATGAACATTATCTAAAGTGCTTCAAAACAAACCATTGTTTAAGTGCTGAATGATTTGCCTGCTTGGGAGGTGATTCTGCCCCTCCTGGAGACCCCACCTGGAGTCCTGCATCCAGCTCTGGAGCCCTCAGCACAGGAAAGACATGGACCTGTTGGAGAGGGTCCAGAGTAGGACCACAAAAATGCTCAGAGGGATGGAACAGCTCTGCTGGGAGGACAGGCTGAGAGAGTTGGGGTTGTTCAGCCTGGAGAAGAGAAGGCTCCGGGGAGACCTTAGTGCAGCCTGCCAGGACTTAAAGGGGGCTGATAAGAAAGATGGGAAGAGACTTTTTAGCAGGGCCTGTAGCGATAGGACAAGGGGTAATGGTTTTAAACTAAAAGAGGGTAGGTTTAGACTAAATCTAAGGAAGAAATTTTTCACAATGAGAGTGGTGGAACCCTGGCCCAGGTTGCCCAAAGAGGTGATAGATGCCCCATCCCTGGAAACATTCCAGGTCAGGTTGGACGGGGCTCTGAGCAACCTGGTCTAGTTGAAGATGTCCCTGCTCACTGTAGGGGGGTTGGACTAGATGCCTGTAAAGGTCCCTCCCAACCCAAACTATTCAGTGATTCTGTGATTTGCCTATTTGTGGCAAATTTTTTTTTAATAAAAATGTGAACATCAAAGCATTTTCAGCCAAATTGCATTTTTTCTCTTTTTTCTATCACAAAAGTTTTTATGCAGAACTTATTTTTTCCACCAAGAACTAGATCCTTAAACACTTAACTGAACTTCTTGAATTGAAGTCTTTCCTTAGATTCATTCATTTAATTCACCTTCATCTCAGTTACACATGGACATGGTGACTTCTATCCTCAGTCAGGCTGCAGTTCTGTTTGACTGTATAAATGTACAGCCCAAACACACATGAGGAGTTGGTAGAAACAATGATATTACTGTGGGCTAGTTAATTCTTGTGACGAGTCTCTAATACCCTTATTTTCATTTAAGGTTTATATTTAAATATTCTTCTTCGCTCTCATTTAAAAATACTAGAGCATCTTCTAAATGTCACCTGCAGCTAGATATGAACATTTTTTCTCAATGAAAAACTGAATGCCTCAGTGTGACATATGTTGCTTTCGATCAAATACAATGTGTTTGGTTTAGCATGTGCAGTTTGCAGCCAGGAGTTAAAATTCAACACCTGCCCCCAGCATTAACTGCCTCTTAGACTTTCCTACCAGTGCATTCCAATGGCCAGTATATACCCTGTATCTCTGAGGAAGACAGTACAGCCTGCACGAGTGTCCTTGGGGACAAAGATTGACCTTCAGAACTCTCACCACTTACGAGATGAGTACGTGGGTCCAACAGGTTAATTTTGAAAATGAGCACATTTAATGTCGCATTCCACTGGTCCCATAAATGTTTTTCCTGAGCACCGTCAATGCAGTTATATCCAAGACTGGCCTTTTGCAATGCTGAAACCCAAGCAGGATTTAAAGGCTAAATCTCCTGCGTATTTGGAAGTCAAACAAAATAAAATCTTCTGGCAGAGTCCAAATATTCTTAAGAGCCTAAATTAATACCGACCAAGAGCCCCATTCTTGTCTCCTCCAGCATCACTCTCTCTCAAAACCCACAGCCCTTCACCCTGGCCCTCATCACCCTGACTGTACCCCTGCACACCCACCTCTCCAACTCATACCTTTTATTTATACCTTTTTTCACATCCCGCCTTTCCAACCCAGCTCCCAAACTTCCTTGCAGCCACCCTGACTTTCCGTATATTTGGCAGTAACAGCCTGCAAGTGGGAAAGTGCTGTTGCCTGAGCAGCTGGGCTGGGTTAATCTCGTGCCTGAAACCAGGTTGGAAGATCATGCTGGGATGCATCAGAAGCAGAGAACTTCAGCCAGGGCTCGAACTGCTTGTGCCATCATGCCCGAAGCTCCCATGAGCCTTGTTTGCAAACCTCTGCTAACTCCTGGTCCTGCTATAGAACTTACAATGACAGAGCCCCTGTGCATATAGGGCGTGAAAGCTTGTGAGGGCCTTAGTGTTCCCTGGTAAGTCTCATCCATAGAACATCACTATGGGGAGGGGTTCTACCTCCATCTTTTTGGGTTTTCAAACAAGTGAGGGAAAAAACCAACATTGAGTTCGATGTTTTAAAATGTTTTAGTGTGATTACAGTAGAAGGCTGAAGATACTTACCACAATGACTCACATTCACAGGCTGAGCTCTGTCTCAGCTGGGAAGCTTGTTTAGGTGCAAGGACAGGTCTGGACCAGGCCTTTGCATGGCTGGGAACTGGCTGGCTAATGTAAAGACAGCTGTTTTGGTCTGCTCAGCATAGTGCTGCCTTTCAAGGAAGAGAACAGGTCTACCTGCTGAGCTTGCCTTTGAAAGCCAGCCCAAATGACTGCTAATTTGAACTGAAACCAGTTTAACTCTGGCTTGGGGATATGAAATAAGGAGTGTCGTGCTGGTGGGAGAAAAAAACTTGTTAAAATATCCACACCTGCAAATGAGTCTGTCTTAGGCTTTAAAATATCTTCTCTATGGTTTCACCTGTAACTTCCAGAAACTTTATAAGCCTGCTCCTAAACTGCTGCCTGTTAAGGAGAGGTTCAATAGTTACTGAAGAGCTCTGTCAGTGCTTTATATCACTTGAATATCTGTCTATGTGCCTTGAAATGAATACTCCATTGGCAGTTTGATGTGAAATGTGATTACTCTCTCACGTTGTTGGTTTTGATTCCCTGCTTCTCAGTGCCTCAGCAGTGTTCCACTCTTTTTCTAGCCTCCGTATTTGCCTCTGAGCTGTTACTGGTCTCTTTTATGCTTCCACTGCTCTTTAATATTAATCTAGTGAGAGCAGAATCATAAAACACATCAGTGTCAGGAAATCCCTGGACTTGGGAGGAGATAAGAATGATATAATATTCTGTGAGCAGCTAATCCTTTTAAAGAGAGTCTGTCTTCTTCCCCACAGCTTTTGCTATCTCTCTGCACGCTTTCAGATGGCAGCTGGCTCCCATCCCTGTCCTGGTGGGTTACAAGTCGGTCAACTGTAAGCTTATCAACCTTTCCTTCTCCATATGGGCCCAGGGAAATATGTGGCAAGCCCATGTGTTTGCCCAGTGCAGCTTTGCAAACACCAAGTGTGATGTATTTCTTCCTGGCTCTTCTTAAGATATTCTTCGCATGCAAGCTTCCCGGGAAGCCAGGAATCAGTGCAGTGAGGCTGCTGGCATGAAGGAGCCTGGTAAGACTGGCTGGCACATGCAGCCCCTACGGACATATGGTATTTGGATAAGGGTGAGACGTGTCCACTGATAAAAGAATCAGTAGCTGCACTGCCTGAAAATGACAGGAGGAACGGTCTCTGTTCATTTCTGCCAGGCTTTCTTGCTGCTCAGCGCCTTTACAGGGAGAGTGGCAAACCACTACTCTCTGCCATGGTAGGGGAAAGATACTGAGAGTGGATGATCCTTCTCCAGAGCTGCATGTGGAAATGGGAGTTGGCTGTAAGTCGGTATATGGGCTTGACCTGCTTCTCTCTTACCTGAACTGTTCATTTCCTTGTCCTTGGTGTCTGCCTGTAAGTGAACAGTCAGCTCACCGTCTGTTGGTGTTCTCCTCTGGTCAGCACCTAATCCAAGTAACTGCAGGCTAGCAAGTCAGATGTAACCTGCCACTTCTACAACTCTACTTTCTTCTTTGTATGGGTAGCTGTTACTGGGGGAGGATGAGCTCTGTAGAACCAGGAAGGGCTCCTGAGCCCCCTGAACGTGCTGCAAGCCCAGCTATCTTCACCACTTCTGCAGCTCCCTTAGAAAGAGTGCTAAATCTACAAGTATGCCAGATTTGTAATCTGGGGGACGTCACCGTGTGTGTGCAAGGCAAAGTTACATGGGCAGGCAAATTACCCTGATTTCAGCTGGGATAGAGTTACTTTTCTTACTGGTAGCTGGAATGGTGCTGTGTTTCAGATTTGGTATGAAAATGTTGATCACACACTGATGGCTTCAGTTGTTGCTGAGCAGTCGAGGACAGTCCAGCTTCTCGTGCTGCTCTGCCAGTGAGCAGGCGGGGGGGCACGGGGAGCTGGGAGGGGGCACAGCCGGGACAGCTGACCCAGGCTGGCCAGAGGATATTCCATTCCATATGGTGTCATGCTCAGTATATAGAGCTGGGGGAGCTGGCCGGGGAGGGGCCGCAGCTTGGGAACTAACTGGGCATCGGTCTGTGGGTGGTGAGCAATTGTGCTGTGCATCATTTGTTTTGTATATTCTTTTGTCATTTTTTTTCCTGTCCTATTAAACTGTCTTTTTCTCCCTCCATGAGTTCTAGCTTTTTTTTTCCAGATTCTCTCTCCCACCCCGCTGGGGGTGGGGGTGTGAGCGAATGGCTGTGTGATGTTTAGTTACCTGCCGGGTTAAACCGCGACACATGTATGTGGGTAGATGGTTTTTTCTAGCACTCTGGCAAGTCCCCGTTGACTGGGATGTGCCCATCTCTGCATTACCCACGTTCTCATCTTCCCTTTCATTCCTCTCCTCTTCCCTTGCATCCCGGCTCTGCCTCAGCCAAAATGCTGGGAGATGCTGAAGAGGCCAGGATCAAAACAAGAGGATGGGATAGAGCTGCAGTGAGAGGCTGCCTAAGAAAACCGAAAGACAAAGTAACCCTGTACTGACATGCTTTCATGGCGTTTCCCTCCTGTCTGCCTCTTAACTAACACATCAGACTCATTTCTCATGTTCACTGAGTATCAAAGTGATTCAGCCTCAAGGTTGCAATTTCTGCCTCCTCACGGGTCTTTTTGTTTAAGTTGAAAAAATAATTCAGTCCAGTGAAGCTAATTGTCATTCACAGTAAGGCCCCTCTGCATATATTTCCCCTTATGAAGGAGCTATAAAGAGAGTATTAGTTACATTTTTACTTCCTTTGTACAGCCCCCTAAGTTAGCTAAAGTGATGTAAAGTAGCCCAGACCCATCCAAAAATGTCTATAATATTTTATAGATGTAACTTGAAAAAAAAAAAAAAGGATATGTAACATTCAAGCAGTGGAGTGACTTTAATAGCAGATGTCTTTACACAAAATATTCTTCATTTGCCAAGTTAGACATGAGGCCTAATTTAATTTCTCCTAGTTACACAGATGCTTGCTCGGAGAAAGCACCATCCACACAATTATTAGCCTCTTACACTGAGAGAAAAAGTGTCACCTTTGCCACAGGCTAAACATTATTACTGAACAGTTACCAGCAGAATATCAGCTCAATTTGTCAGTTATCAGCAAATTTGCAGCACTTAATTAAGAAGAGGTGGGGCTGTGACCTTCTTAGAACTCATGTGAGGAAGCACCTCTTTTATTCCTTCTAGTTGGAAATTCTGAAGTCCTGGAAACCTTCCTCACCTCTCTTCCCCCTTGAAAACTAGACAATTTACAACTTTTTCAACTGAGATATAGAGCTGTGGTGAACTATGGAAAGCAAAACTATCAAAAAGTATACTCCAAGTTTTCACATCAGCTTAAAAAGACTGAAGTAGTATAAAATCCTGATACTACTAGTGTCACTTTTGAACACCAGACTTTCAGAAATAAGCTTAAATTTTAATTCTGACATCAGGATATAACCAAGAATCTCTCTTAGTCTCAAGTGTTTTGTCTCGCCCACTTTCCCAACAGCAATCACAAGTCTATGACTCACACACTATACCAATAGTGCGAATTAAAAAAAAAACATTGTTCCTACTGCCATTTAGCCAAAGGTACTCCTACAGCTCTCCAGTCACAAGAGACCTGAGTAAATCTTCCTTCTAGAGTGAAATGTTGTGGACTCTGTTATGCAGGTTGAACTATGGTATCATAACTTAAGGTTTGCAAAAGAAATCAGAGTAGCTGCTATACAGTCCTGTACCTGGGGTCTGTGATACAGTGCCATGAGAGAAATCACAAGTAAACCAGACAAAATGGTGATTAATAGAAGATTTTAAGAAGATCTTCAGGAGCAGATGGTAATTGGTAGTGTTAAAAGGAGAGGTCAGTAGTGAAGATTCCCAAATATCAGCCATATTTCAATATTTCAATGAAAATAAATAAAATACCCTAGATGCAGAGGATGCTCGTGAGCTTTGCTAAAGATACAAAGTGGTGGAGTATTGGAGGAGACCATTGGGATGTCATATGGAAGTAACTGGATAATCTTGAAACCCAGGAGCAACAAAAGTCAGATGATATTTTGCATAACAAATGCAAAGTTATGCCCTGGATTGATAACAGAAAATGCTCTTGCTGGCTAGAAGGTTGCTGGTTAGAAACACGTATTGCTGAGAAAACCCTAGTCGAACACAGTACGAAGTGTTGAGTGGGGAGAGAAGTGCTGTTAGGGTTATCCAAGGGAATGCAGGGGCCATTACAAGAATGGAGTCCAGAAGAGTTGGGCTTCATTACGCTAACAACATGAAGCCTGGGAAAGGGGGATATAATTGCTCTTTACATGTACACTGGGGGTAAACACCAGGAAGGCTAAACGCTGTTTAAGCTGGTGCTTAATTAAATTGTTTAATGATGACACAGGAAAAAAAAATTACATTCCATGGTTTTGGTTTGGAAGTTAAAATTTATTATTGGTCAGGGAAATTAACACTAGCTCCCAAATAGGAGTTGGAAATGAGCACTGTGAATCTCAGAGTCGTTCGAGGTAGGAAATAGATTACATACAATGCTGATTGCCTTGTTGATAAAACCAGCAGATGGCAATTCCCCAGGTGGTTCTTCTTTGTGCTGAAAGTGAGTTTACGAAAGATGATTGAAGGGAATCATGTGCATTTTTTTCCCCCCAGCAATTATTTCACTAGTGCGTTAACCATTAGAGAGTCTCTGTGTTTATTTAGCAGGAAGAGAATATTACAGATGCTCCTCTGATAAGGACAAGTAGATCTACTGAAGTCAGAGCAGCTCTCTTCAGATCATATGAACTCAAAATTTAGTCCATTCTCTTTGGGAAGAAAAGATTGCCCTTGTCATTTATTACTAACTAGTAATATTTGTGATCCCAAGAAAGGTACTCCATGCTCAGCAGAGACATCCAGGCAGCAGTGAGGCCATCATTAGACTTGTGACAAAATCTCAAAGGCTTGTCAATTCTTGCAAATGTAAATGGGGCTTCATGCCTCCTCTTGTTTCCTGAGAGTTAGGAAGATGCTATAAAGAAAGACTGGTCCATGTCTCCCCCTGTGAATCCTGTTTGCTGTGACATAATTTTGTATTATGGGGAAAAGGGTAACCAGATTAGATTCAGGCTGTGGTGGATAGGTTAATAGAAATGAGTGCAAACCAACCAAAAGTTTTCTTCTGGCATAAGTAAATGGAGGCAGAAAAATCTACTGGAATTCCCTTCTTAGTTTTTATTCTACTAAACTTCTCAGGAAGCAGATGATTTATGAGATGTAAATTTTCATTCATGTTGAACACGCATTTGCTTTCTCCATGTTCAGACTGTGAGTTGTAGTAAAAGGAAAGAGGGAGCAGATTCTCCTAGACAAAATTAGCCCTGCTTACTCAGACCTAGTCTTCAGCTACCAGACCTTTAGGCTGGTGCTGCATTGCCCAGCTACTCTCACCATAAGGCTGAGCAGGGATTTGACTTTCCCTATTTGCAGTAGCTAAATTTATTTCAGATACAGGGCAGCAATAAATTCCCAGAAGTCTGGAGCTAGAAATCAAAGTATTTCTTAGCTTAAATGTCCTGCAACAGTTGTAAAACCATCCCAGTTTATGGCCCATCCTTTGCTCATGGGTGCACTTTATATGTCTGTACCATTTTACCACTCTCATCTTTGATAGGAGTTTGAAAGCAACATCTGCATATAAGGTCTTATTGGACTTCCAGAGGCAGCATGATGGCAATTGAAAAGGCACGTCTCTAGGAGAAGAGCCTGCGGAAGATCTTTTGTGTAAAAGCGACTAGAAATTTTCTGTTAAGTGTTAAAGAGCTTGAAGTCCTTTGCAACTCTGCAGCAGTGTTTTAAGTTCTAGTGAAGCTCTGTCTTGAAATATCTGCTGGGAAAAAAGTTACTATTTCACATCATAAGTCCTGATTTTGAGGCTGTTTTTGCAGAAAAAATGGTTATATTTCATAAGGAAAAAATATATTTTTTCCATTAAAATTTGTAATTCTACTGATACTTTTTTACAAATGTGGCTGTATCGCCACAACAGTGGGACCAGAATATTAAAAAAAAAAAAACAGGAAGAATGGGTAAATTTTCTACCTAGAAATGCTTAATTGCTTGAAAAGGAAAAAAACTCTCGTTTTTCAAGTATAATTTCCAGCTGAGGGTCTAAGTTCACCAAGAGAATTGAGAACTTGCCTCCAGTACTTTGGTATCATAGAATTCAATTTATTTACTTGGCCCAGAGGTGCCTGAATTTCAGTCAGGTACAAAACGGCCTGCATTCTGCAACCACTGAGTTCATTAAGGCCTGACTCCTGCTTAAGACTTAAAAAGATTTTCAGAAAAAGAGAGCCATTCCTTTCTTCCTAGCGAAGCTTTATCTTGTAGCCACCGAATTGGCTGTCATGCAATGAACAGGTGACTTTCTTTTTTAAAACCAGATAGGATAGGTATTCTACTAGTTCACCCAGATGATGGTATTCTATCTGCAGTGAAATGAAGGCATGGATCCAACTGTTTGGGGGGTTAACTGGAGATACTTTGCATATTGAAACTGCAGAAGAGCATTACCACAGTCTACAAGGCAGTGGACACTGATTGCCCCCACCTCCTGCAAACACCAGGAGGAGGGGAGGATGCTCATCTCGTTTGGGATCCGGTCCCGTGTGTGTACCCAACATACAGGATTAACAGCAGATCATTTAACACATGGCTGTTCTTGGCACAGTTCAATTTCCAAAGCAATTTCTCAGAGTGCTGGAGGTGAAGGATGGCACCACCTTTGCTGATTGTCCCTTGCTGAGCCATAAATCGGTACTGATTGTGAAAGAAGAAGGTCTCCAGTAATAGCCTGGCAAGGTGGCAGCAGCCATAAATATGTAGGAAAGAAAGGGGCCATCTCCTAACAAGCTGGTTACCTCCAGAGGAAAGTTGCAGCACTTTTTATTAGATGTCTTTAGATAATTAAAAAGAAGTTATATTATCCTGCTGATTATTTGTCTCTATGAGCTTAGTTCACATGGAAATAATCAGCAGTGCCACCTGATATTCCCTCATACAATCACTATTTTATCTTCAATTTTGAATAGAGGATATTGGTTCTTGGAGGCCCTGTCTTTACAGTAATAACTGTAAAACACAGATGACTGTATTTAAAAAGATCCATGGGAAAGCTTCAATATACAACTCAACTGCAGCCTGCAGGCTTGGAAAAACAAATAAAAAATCTAAGCTTTATTATTAATATTTTTAAATCTTGCATGTTTTGAAAGGTTGGCATGCCAGCATAATCTCCCAGGCCAGAAATTATCAAGTTTAACTGCTAGGATGTAAAAGTACTTTATGCACTGTGTTTTGCGAGAAGATCGTTTCGTATGTTGGCCAAGACTCTTCTAGGTTTATTGTAACAGGTTGATCTAACCTTGACATGATTCATTATCCGTGACAGAGGAAAGCCTCGGACCAGAAGCACAGAGGTTGCAAAATTGACAAAAATTCCTGATCAGTCATCTGCCCCCTAAAAATGACTCCTACAAGGAACGACAATCCAGCCGTTTGTCCCCATGGATGTGATGTGTGGAAGGCGGTGAGGTCTCCTCCTGCCCAGGGCCTCCCTCAGACGCCTGTCTGCATCATGACCTCCTCATCGGCACCTGTGGGAGGCTGGCATGGGGTGGGGGCTACACCCCCTGTAACCCTGGGAGGTCTATTGGGGGGACAGACCCAGCCTGAGCCCCAGGAGATCTGTCCCTCTGCCCTGGGGTGAGGGGATGGAGTGTGGCCCTGGGCCCTCAGAGCCTGGTTGCCTGGCAACAGCGAGGCCTGACCCAGCCGCCGTGCTGAGCTCTGACCTGGCTACCATGTTGAGGCCTGGTCTGTCCACCACGGCGCTCTCGTCCTCTGCGGTGGCGCCGGCTGCCCTCAGCCGCCTGCAGAGCCTGGGTAGGTGTGCGCAGGGCTGGGGGACTGCTGAGGTGCCTCCTGCCCTGGCACTGGGAGGGAGGGCTGGTCTCCCTAGGGACAACGTCTCTCCAGCCCCGGACAGGCAGAAGCAGGGAAAGACCCAAACCTTGTATTGTACATATATTTTCTACTGTGAGCACGTGTGGAGCCAGGCTTAACCCATACTTAAATGGGTATTATTTGTGCCTTACCATTTTTTGCCGTTTTAAATATCTGCCTAAGAAAATATGGCTAACGTTATCCCCATGGCTGCAGTGGCCATGGACTGTCTTTTCCTGTTTACCTGCAGCCTGGTTTACTGGGGTAATAAAATAACATAAAATGCAAAGGGAAGAGTCACAGCAAGTGTTTGGTGGGGAAGGGCCATGTGTAGGCCATGTGTTTCTAAACGAGATGGCTGCCATGGTTATTAATGCATTTCCTCCTTGTCTTTTTGGTTTTACTGTGACATATGGGGCCATCTGGTTCCTCTGTGGGACTCCCAAGACTTTTTGGCAAGCACATATGTGAAGATGTCTGGGGTTTTTCCTCTTCAAGGCCTTCTACTACATCTTATTTCTGGAAACCTTGCTTAAAAAAGCATTTTCATGGATAGCTGCAGTCTCTACCTGTAACACAAACCTCCTCACTATCACCAGTGCTGACATTGTAGGGCAGCACTGAGAAAAATCCTCCTTCAACTACAAGTCTGGTGGCACATTAAGAAAGCGAATGCACTTTGCATGGTGGTTCAGGCACTGCGGCAGGTGGTGCGAGACAGATGCTTGTGGTCTTCTCAGCCTCTGAAGTGAGCATGTGGCATGGTATCTGAAGGAAGAAGGAAATTTTAAATATGCTCAGAGCACAAATTCATTCCTTTCAGGTCTTGAGAGGTTAGAAGCCCTTGAATTGTATTGAATGTTAATTTTTTTCCTGGGCCAGATCAGACAAGAACCTGCTTATGGAGCTGTTGGGCCTTCTGGGAAGATAAATGTGACCTACAGAATCACATTTATCACAGTGTCTCTTGTAAGAAATACAACCTGCTTTCAGGGTAGCTGGATGGATTAGAGAGATGCAAAACTGTAACAATTCAGCAATCAGCCATTTGGTGTAAAGGCATTTGTGAAGGAGATGAAGCAATGACTAGAAACAGAATAAATTTGCTTTAGAAGGAAAGATTAATCATCATGCAAGATGTAATGAAGTTAGCCAGAGAAAAAGCACCAAATAAACTAAGTACCAGGAGATACATTTCAAATGAGTTTTATCTGGCTCCAAAATACTCCACTTTGAGAGGTAGTGGCAGACGTGTATTAAGGCTGAGCAGTCTCAAGGGATAGATCCCATGCTGGGGGACACTGCCTCTGGTTATCATTTAAAATTTTCCAGTTTCAGAACTTTAAAACCTTTTCATCGCTGTCAAATCTGTTTAACTGTAATGGAAGGTTATTCTTGTCTAACAGAACTGGTTTCTTATAAATAGTGAGGATTGGGCACAGCTTGTGGTTATAAATGTGTATCACAAAATATTCACTTCTGCAGGCCTCAGCTATCAGACTAAGGACTGCATGGAACTAGGGCCTGAGCTTCCCTGTCGCTTTTGAGATTGGTTGCAGGGCATTATCTCAATAGCTTAGTTTCAAAGGCTGTACAATTATAATGTCCCTCAAAGAGCTTATAACCTAGAGGTCAGAAAAAGGCATACACAAATGTGACAAACGGCTTGGGGTGACATAAGCTATAGTATGAGATCTAAGATGATATGGAAACACTTCACCAGTCTATGTCCATGGTCCCAGTACTCTGCCCTCCTGGCCACTGCTAGGCCGCAGTTCATCCCGTGCCCCAAGAAGCCAGGGGGGTTGAGGAGGGATTTCAGGTGGGACAAAGCAGGGAATACAGTTTTTTAGACTGTGGTATGCAAGTAATGCTCTGCTGTGCAGCGAGGGTCAACTGATGCTGTTCTGAAGCCAGAAGTTTGTGCCTGTGGCACTGAATGAGTGAGACCAGGAGGGATGGAAAATGGATAGCTGACTTTTTTTGCATATCAACTTGATTTTTATGCCACTTTTAAAAGGCTTAAAGGTTTGGTTAGGATAAGTTGCTCCTGGCCTTTTTTCCCACCAACTCCAGATAAAGATCCTAGTCAAATGAGACAGCTGCTCGTCTTCAAACAAGTGAGTAGGTCAAATCAAAACCAGAGCTCTCATGTCAGCCGGCTCATTGCCTTGTCTTCACTAAAAATTAACTTATGCTTGGAGTAAGAATTTGGGGGTTTTTTGCACCCCTATAAGGATTTAATCTCTGTTACAAAATCAGGGTATAGAAAAAAATTCATGCCACTGTAACAGGTACAATAATATTTTGGATTAATTCAAATCCTTGCAATTATTATTCCAGCTCAAGCTAAATTAAATTTAACAATACAGAGAGTAGCTTCTGGAGTAATGTAAATCTCATTTCAGGCTTTGATGAATCTGGATTAGTATTTTTGGTTGGAAAGAGATATAATGAAGCCCTGACTGTTTGGAAAAATGCTAAAGATTAGCTACACCCTGCTTAAAGGGAAATTATTTTGATCCACAGCTTTTACTTCAGTTTAATACCCTCTGCAAACTTCTCTGAATGACTCTTTTAAAAGAGATTATTTCTGCAGAATTTAAATTTGAACCATTTTGTGACTGAAAATTTTACCTGGTCCTGTGGACTTCATATGCCATTTGTGCACCTGCCTTTTCTGTGCACCAGGAGGAGGAGGAGTGTGAAAGACACTGACCTACTTTAGAACAGGGAAAAAACAGATTTAGCAAATAATTTTAAAATAAATCCTTCTCTTCCAGAATAATTCTTGCAGAGCAACAGAGCAATATTTGAAGCTTAAAAATGATAGATTTTAATTTCACTGTATTTTTCATTTAGAAAAACACTTGAAAAATGAAGACTTGGCATTCAGTGGGGAAATTGTGCAGCATCTTGAAGATACTATTGCTGCTATTAAAAAATTGGTAAGAAAAATCTAATATTTAACTTCAAATATACAGGTAAGTGTTGGTTGGTAACCATGAAATTAATCTTTTACAGTTATACTATTAGAAGTCTTCTCTTGTGTGACTTATGCTCTACCTTAAGAGAGAGAGAGGCAGTTTGGAGTGAATTTGATGGGTGCTTGCATGCACTTCGCTGCCTGCAGAAGTTTGGCTGTAACAGAACAAAACAACTTGACTAGTATAGATCACACAGCTGATCCAAACCTCAGCCCACCTGCTGGTATTTTGATGGAGCAACAGTAAATGCCATTTACACTAGAGGTTAGTGGAATTTGAGGCATGCCCAGATTTCTGTCAAAATAAAAAGGGGAAGGCTCTTATGCTCAGCAGAGTATATTGGGACTTAGAGTTGAAGTTAATTCTAGTGTGTCTTCATAGGTTGCTTTTGGATAAGAGATGTAAGCTCTGAACCTACAGTGACTTAACAGGAGCATCACAAAAGTCACCTGAAGGCAGAGGTCTATTTGTGTAGAGCTCTTTACATTGTAAGGGTCTTAATGCTATTGGTGCAAGAGAGAAAAATAATGCTTCTCTTAGGGTTTCTGTGAGGATATGCCCACTAATGTTAGTGTATTCTGCAGATGGTACAGAGTTAGCAGGTAGGTGATTTGCCCTATGACTAGATGCAAAGGGATTTTTGTTTTTAACAATTTGTCTTTCCTTGAAACACTGCATTTTATGTGATAATAAGAGAACTTACAGCAATTATGAGTTGAGGGTGGCTGTTTATAGGTAGCTTAAGACTTTTGAAGCCATTAAAGCCAGAATGGCTTCAAATAGAGGGTATGTTAAAAGTATCTCCATAATGTATTTGTCTAGGTAGGTGTAAATCTTGTAAAACTTTCCTTTCTTCTTCAGTAGGCCTCTTTATCATCTCTTTCAGGACAGCTCTGCATTAGTCTATCAATCAGATGAGTGTTTTATGTAAAGTGCTGAAATCATAAAGCTGTTTTCTTTTTCACTGCTTCAGCTAATTGAGGATGTAACTCATATGAAATTAAAACCTTTTACACATTTATTTTATAGCTCTAAATATTTCATCTTCCCAAGGAAATGAAAGTAATTTATATGTGTGCATACAGAATTTGCTCTGTAGACAGTAAAATTCAACAGTATCTTTTCTTCCCACAGCACCTTAGCAGTTACAATCACCAGCTATCAAAACTAAAGGAGAAAGATAGGATTGGTTTTATGCATAAGTTGTGATGCCAAAGTCAACATCCATTTAAGAACTGATTTCTTTTCCCCAGACATCTGGGGCTTCATCAACCCACCTACAATTCTGAGTCATACAATTTTGGGGATTCAGTTGTTTGAGGGCTTCTCCCACAATCAATTCAGTCTGTTTTCTCTGGCTCCACCATCACTCTAACAGTGACCCTTCTCATTACCATTAACCATGAACCAGAAGGTGACTTTCTAGTTTGTCTCAAGGCCAACTAAAGTTCCCCCTTCTTCAGTGCAGCTTCAGGCCACAGGGAAATGAGGCTCTTCTGTTGCTTAAATAACACCTTTCATGCACAATGGCAGAAGCTGACAGCTAAGACCTTCTGTGCCAGCACAGCTTTTGTAGCAAAGATGTAGGTAACAGCTTCCTGAAGATTGTTAACAGTCAGAAGCCAAGAGATCCTGGAGATACATAGGTTTGCTAAGCTACCTATAAGCAAGTTACTTGTTTTGAAGAGTGAAAGAAAGGAGGAAAGAGAGGAAGTATGAGCAAGGGGAATGATATACGTAGGCATGGAAAATATCCAATATCAACTAACTAAAAAAAAAAGAAATAATGATTTGTAAGGAAGAAGTGCTTTTTCATCTGTTGTATTGCTTGGTTCTCACTTCTTGTTTTTTTTAATTGTCAGGAAGAAATTCGAAGGCATACCCTTGAATGCCTGGAAGAAGAGACTATAAAAAACAGCAATCTTCGCTTCAGAATGCGGAATTTTCCAGGAGAGATTATTGCAGAGATGTCAGGTAATACTGACTTAACCAGCTCTGAAAAAAAACAAGAGAACTGAATTTTCTATGCCTTTAAAGAATTTGAAGTATTCTATAAAATAAATCTTACTGCTAAAGGTAAATCACTTTCAATAATAAGTTATTAATGAAAAAGGATAGGTGTTTGCTGATGCATGATACTGTGAGGGATTATTCTCTCACATAAGAATGTAAATGAGAGATATCTCCATTGAAGACCATGCACAAGCACTAGAGGAATGACTGGGGAACTGCAGCACTCAGTTCTGATCCCAACTGTGCCACAGCCTTTCTCTGACACTTGAGATGGAGCACTTGAGTGCTCTGTGCTGCAAGTTCCCTCTTTGTGAAGTAGGGATAATAATGTCACATCAGATAAGCATTACTTTTGGGTGGGGTTCATCTGACCAAATGCATATCAAATGCCTCTTTTAGATGTTCTCTTTTAGAAGAGAAAGAGATACTTCTAGGTATGATTCGTCTTACCCTAGAATAATTGTTTAAAGAAATGTTCAGAAGAATCATGAGCTGGAAGTGCCTCTTTCTCACCACTAGCTATGAATGGAGGTTAAAGCCTTAGCTCAAATGTAGATATCTAGATTAAAATAAAGTTTCAACTCTATTTCTCTTTTTTTCTCAGTATGGCTTGACTTATAAGATGACCCAGGCATATTCTGCTACCACCCTTCTCTTTGCACTGTAGTCACAAAGCAAAGTAGTCAAGGAGTTGATCTAGATGAATGTTAGGATTTCTTCTTTTTTGGAGAAACAAGGGAGTTGGAGTTGTTCATTTGGCTAACCATGGACCTGCATGATTGTTAGTTGTGGCACAGGAAGAGGGATGGCAATGTAGCAGAGTGGCCAGGGAGAGCAGGACTGCTCCTTTTGGACTACTACAGAGTTAGATCAGCTTTTAGGTTCATCATAAAACAGCAGCCAGAGCTTTTCTTTTCCGCTTTTCTTTTCCGCTTTTCTTTTCCGCTTTTCTTTTCCGCTTTTCTTTTCCGCTTTTCTTTTCCGCTTTTCTTTTCCGCTTTTCTTTTCCGCTTTTTCTTTTTTTTCCTCCCAGCTACATTATATGTTTGATTACTTTCTTATAGCAAATTTCCTCCCTTACCTTCTCTCTGCCTATAGCACATGGCTGCTATGCAGTTAGTTGGCTGTTTATACTAGCTGCTCCCATTCTGCACTGCCTAAATGTTTTGCGTGTGTGGATGTACACTAATGTGGCTGTTACCTCAGAAGCTGAAAAGATGCTGTAGTACAACACCCCTGCACAGAGGAGCTTTATCCACAGTGCTGCTTCATGCAGGCTTTTCACTTTCACACAGCAGTGGCTCTTCTGGGAGAAATGCTATTGAATTTCAAGCAAGGTGATCCTGCTCCTTGTCCCTTTCTGCCAGAGCTGGTTGTGTTGAAGATTTCTTGGGGGGCAAAGAAGTAATTTTTATCAGTTTTCTATATGTCTAAGGAATTTCTTAGACATACAGTATGACAAAGAGCAATTATTCTGTGAGAACATAGCAGGCTTCTTGTTGATAAATGCAGATGACTCAGGGAAAATGTGATAAGACTAAACTACCAAAATAGTGTGTGATTTCAGGGGTGTTGGTGTCTTGGAATCACAGATATCCCCTACCAGGTGACAGTACCTATAGTAGTGAATTAAAGATTATGGATCAATCCCTTAATGCATTGTCTCACATATACCTTTTTATAGTTAAGAGACTTCTGCATGTTTTCTATTTGTTTTTTAGCTCTTGTTACTGCTGCACGTGAGTCTAGTGCTGCTAAGATAAATCAGCTACAGTCTGCATTGAAAAGCATTGCTGATGAAATTGAATTACTGGATGAGAAGCAAACCCTTTGTGAAAGACAGAATGCTGCACTGTGGTATGTATTAATTTGAACAAGGAAAACCGTACTGGTGAGATAATTAAGGAGAACTGAAATGTTATCAAAACATGGTGAGTAGTGCTTGGCCCTCACCCCTACAACTAGCCACAAATGTTCCTAGGCAACTCTTTTCTGCAGCGGCAAGCCTAATCTTTAAGATCTTGTCTCTTGAACAGCAGAGCCTGCCTGCTGCTGCCTGCCCTCTGGAGCCCCAGTACGCTCACCTAGGGAAAACTGTCTGCAGCTGTGCTTCTCACACTGGCAGAGAGAGATTTCTCTTTCAACAATTAATGTTAAAGAACTACTACAGACAAGTTTTTAGTTAAAAGAACAACTGTGTAAGGAACTCTGAATCAGTAACTGTGCTAGAGATCCATCTTCCTCTTCAAGAGTTACCCCAAGAAGATACAGAGACTTGGGAGATTTGTTTTCTCCCTCCCAGATTTCATGTTATTGTCACCTTCTGCCATGCTGCTGGAGTTGTTCAAAAATAAATCACAGTGCAGTTTCTTAGGGGAAGCCTGCTTTCTTCATTCTTTCAGTGCTTGCAGGCAGTCATTCCATTTTTAATGAAACTTGTATAAAAGAATCACATCAGAAAAAGTAAAACTTTGAAAATGTTATAATACAAATAACGGAAAACTGTTACGGAACGCAAGGTCATAGATGGTCTCCATCACAGGTACCAGTGCATGTCATGCTTTATAGTATGTATAGTGCTATAGTAGACTGAGTTGCAAATGTATGGATAGGCAAGTATTTATTTCAACAAACATCCAAACCAAGTCTTTGATCTGAATAAATGGCAGGAAATATAACTTCTATCTTTTTTTTTTTTTTCAGCGAGGAACAAGAATACTTGCGGGCACAGTATAAAGAAAGAGTAGACTTGCTGAATGAAAGGATGGCAACTAAAGTTAACACAAATGCTCTCTTAATTGAGACTTCTGAGAAAACGAGAGATACAGAAAGAGAAATAATCAGGGCAAAGGTAGCATTAGCAGAATTGGAAGAAAAAATAGCTGAAAAAATGAGTAAACTTGAGAAAGAGAAAGAAGAATGTGATAATAAGGTAAAGGTTTTGAAATGTACTTCACAGTTTTACAGTGCCAAAACCAAAATGACCATAGAAATTATTCCAGATGTTGTATTTATTATATGGAGTTAACATTAGGTCTCCACAGCAGCCAAAGAGAACAGCACCTCTCTTGGCATTGGGTGCACACATGCAGTTTTCACTACTGTATACATGTGTTTATGTGTGTGGGGTGTTGATAAATTAACTCTACCGTGGCTGAAACCAGGACAGGTGTGTACATATATACACACACAAACATGCATACATCACAATTGTATGGTATATGAAATAGGTTTTCTAGCAGCACATCTCAGAATGTCACGTCTGTATTGATGTTTCTTACTGAGTGTGGGACAAAAAAAATAATATACTGAGAATTCAACCCCTCCAGGTAAACTACTTAAAATAAAGGTACCTATCTCTTCTAGCAAGCTCCGAGATAAGGTTTTACTGTTTTATATATTATGCCCTACTTTCAGTTGTGTATAGTTGATATCCTTTCTGAACAATAACATAAAACCAGATGATCAGATTAAAAGAAAACTTTCTAGTAGAAAATATGGTATGATCAAGTTCCTACACTGGAATAAAATCACAGGAAATCTTGACAGATCAGGTCCTAATGTGCATGCTAATTAATTATTGTTTTTTTTCTTATAGAATTTGGTCATTTGGTATTTAGCTGTGGCTTTTGCAGAGAATTATTTTCTTCCATTGTAAATTTTGTGCTTATTTAATTTTGGAAGGGTTCAGGGGTTTTAATATACATTTTAAAATAATGCAAAGTATATTGCTCAATTAATTGTATTATTTTTAATGTAGAAAAGAGAAATGAAAAAAATCCTTGATGCTCAAGAGGCAAAAACTTCCAAGAAAAAGCATGAATTTGAAAACTTGAATATAAAATTTTTGGACCTACAGCATTTGATAAGTGTGAATTCAACGGTAAGTTAGATTACAAAATTGCTTTGGATCATTAGTGCTGAGATCAAAACTCAATTTCATAATTGGTCAAAGTGAGGGGAATTTATAGAGAAATGCAGTTCCTACCTTTTAAGAAGAAACATAAGCTTGCATGATATCTGATTGAGTGACATTGTTAACTGTTAGTTACTTGGTTATAATGTTACTTTCAAAAATAGATGGTCCGTATACGCTGTCTTTACCACTTTGTCTAACAGTTGGCTACTCTGTGCTGGTCCATCTATTTGTCAGGACATTCTTATAGGGAACATTAAACAAAGTCAGTGAGAAGATGACTTGGATCCCAGTGCAGCACATACCTCTGGTGGAGCTAGTTGGAGGACTAGCTGAAAAAGAGAAATGATAATCAACAGATATATGGGGAAGAAATAGAAAGAAATTTAGAAAACAAGACTCTGTTGAGATATTATGAAAGAATTTGTACTGGAAAAGCATCGTAGAAACTAAAATAAGCAAGGAGACTGTTATGCCCAGCTGCCTGGGAATGCATTCAACAGCCTAAGTAACTCCACACAAGTGGACTTGACAATTTTAAGGAGGCTCAAGATCTGGAAAGTCAAAGCTAATAGGGCTAAAAGACAACCAGGTTCTCTCTGTCTTCCACCTGTTTAATAGTGGCTTCCAGTTCAACCCTGCCTACTCTAGAACTACTTTTCCCTTTTTTCAGGGATGACTTGCCAGAGAAAGGTAAGGAAAGATCAGTGTCTTCATCTTTCCTTTTATGAGTTCTTGCAGAGTTAACTCAAACTACGTGTAGTTTAACATCTGCTGAGTTACCTCAGCACTACTGGAAGCAACCATTCTGCAAAACTATTTGTGTAATGGGTTGAGCCAAACCGAGACGAAAAATGTAATTTTCTGCCCTAGTTTTGCCAAGTTGCCTTGCCAGTAAAAGTCCTTTCTGTCTGAATGAGTATCATGTTAGCACAAATTACAGAATTGTACCTGAGTTAACTCTGCAGTAAGGTTCCCTTAAATGACAGATTTCATTCAGGTTAATATTTTAAGTTTCTTTTCATTATCAACCTGCATTGATTTTTTTTTTTTTAACTCCTTCAGTGATTAAATACAATAAATACAGCCTTAGCCGCTGTTTCCTCAGTATTCTTTCTTTGCAGGCTGTAGTAATTTTGACTGTGAAATGTCAGAGTGGCTAGAAAACAGTAGTGTCTCATGCAGATATTATGAAATCTCAAAAAACCCCTCAACCAATACCCAAAACCCAATGACAGTAAAGGGATTCATTATCTGCTGTTTTGGAAACTTCATATATTTTGATATAGTCTGTTATATTTTTTTTTTTGTAGGCTATATTTAATGAGGAAATTCTCGTAGCAAAACTGAAAGAAAAAAGCAAGCAACTGGAAAAAACCCTGGAATTTAAAAAGACAGACATGCTGGCACTCTCAGAAAAGAAGTAAGAATTATTAGACCATTTAATTCGATCTTTTTGCTAAACCTGCATCAATGTTTTCTGAAGGATTTTTTCCCCAATATTTAAAAAGAACCAGCCAAATTCTGTAAAGTATGTAAACTATTTAATGGCAATCTTTCTACTGGCTTCAGTGGGCATAGAGTAAAGACTTGGAGGACAGCTATCAGGGAACTATTCACAAATGGTGCACTTTGGACTAGAGTTATACTGTTATTCTAAAAATTACATATGGTAGGAAACTCAGTCATTACTCCCTGCACATGCTATCATCTTCCTATCAGCTGGAATACTTATATTTGCTATGGCACAGAGACTTCTGTATGTTATCTGGGGTGCAAAGCATCACAAATGATATGAATAAGCAAAATAATCTGAATGTCTTTCTATGGGCTTGTCTATGTTACGCTCACGGAGCTCAATGTGGAGATCGTCAATTTAGCATTATCCAGGCTAGCTCCATAGCTGCTTCTCTTGTGACTCTGTCGTAGGCCTTCTGAAGGGTTATATGACTGAAGTGGTGGGGGAAAAATTTTTAGACTCTTCCTGGTGATTCAAGCTTCTTGTTTGAACCCATTTCCCTCCACAAGCTGAGCTAAGAATCCCTACAAAGAAGAAAATATGAATTATTGGAAACTTGGGTAAAATTATTGCTCTGAACTCTACTATTTTTCTTGATGGCAGAACTAATTCATTAATGTCTTCATGAAATGAATGTTGCCATTAATTAATAATGTAATTACTGTAAAAAATGAACTGCAGCCAGCCGTGGCCCTTGATCCTGTAGGCAGTTATAAATTGCTTATCTTTACTCTCCTGACTATTAACTTCACGAGAAATATTTGTGCTAGGGAAGTTGACCGTGCTGATGTTTTGAGGATCCAAATAGTTATGATCTGGTGATGACCAGAGAGCTGTGGCTATGGTGAATTTCATAGCCTGAGTGTAACAGAAGCATTGTCTTTCTGTTCTTTTTGTGCTGTATTTTTGTAACTGCTCAGTGTTGTGAAGGTCTTTATTTTAAAGTGTTTGTCCTTCATAACTCATTCTACTATTTGATGTAACAGACGAGTTAGGCAGTTGAGTTAAAGTATCCAGTCAATGTATTTTTTCCTTCACAGTGTTTGGCACTTGCTCTCAAAGCCTCATCAATATGCATTTCTGGTTCTGTATTTGTTTGCTGTAAGACTGCTAGGATGCTGGAGTTTTCTACTCCTCTTTTTTCTTTTTGATATCCTCTTCTCCTCTGTATTAGATTTCTTTCTTCAAACAGTTTTCTAGGTAGGCTCAGGCTTCTTGCATGACTCCTGTTTTGTATAGAAGGTAGAAAAAGGAAGCGAATATCCCTTGTTCTGACTGTATCCTGTAAAGCATACAAATGTGCAATGTTGATCCAAAGCAAGAAAGATAAATCTATGCTCAAACTTTCCCATTTTAACCTGTAGACCTGTTGCTGGTAGGACTTACCTACCTGAAAGCCTGTCTTCTTTCTCCTTGTATACTTTTCCCATCAGTTTGTCTACAGAAAATATTGCCTTTCCCCACAAGTCTTCCTTGGCTTTTATTTTAAGATTATTGCAGTAGAAAGCTGCTAGTTTTTTATGTCCTTACCTTTGCAGGTTTTATTCTCATCGGATATATTAGAGAGAAGTAACAAATAAGGATATCTGAATGGAACAGAGCTCAAATGTGTGCATCTACATGGCTTATGTTCACATGAAGGGCCTGAGAATAAAAATGCATAATTTTTAATAGTTTTAAGAATTATTTTATTTGTTAATACCCTTTAAATATGTCTGTATTGGCTTTGTTTAATAGAATTCAGCTTGATGCTGAGTTACGGCTTTTACAATCAAAAATTACCCAAGAAAAGGAGGATTTCAGTAAGGAACTTGAAAAGGTAAGAGAGATATTTTTCTTGTGGCTCAGTTTTTCCTAGGCCTTGTCTTGTTGAAACATTCAATGAGAACAGGCCTGCACAAAGTGTGACATGTGAGGTGCTTTAGGTCCTTTGATTTGCCTGTGCCTCTGTGCATGGTGAGTGTGAGCAGGGAAAAGGGACATAAACATTTGCAGGACATGTGGCCTCTACCTTCTATTCGACTTGGGCTTTGGAGGTCATGCTGGAGGTAGGGACAAGATCTGCTCTTCAACTGACTCCATGGGCTGATAAAGACTTAAGGGGCACTGAGAGGTGGGGTGAGCTTGAAGGTGAGTCTTGTGTGCTGGGATGCAAGGGAATAGAGGGTTATGAGATTAGGATGTTGACTTGGGAGGGTGTACATGTCCAATAAGAGAATGGGGCAGACAGATGTATGTAGGATTGTGGCGAGATTTCTTAACAAGGATGAAGTTTGGCTGCTGGTCTGGAAGGCCAAGTGTGCAGTTTTCATAGTCCTTCTTGCTGATTTGCTCCATGCTTTTTTACATTATTAACTTTTATTGCATGTGGGGAAAATTTAACTAATGGTGGCACTCTATCTGCTGAACCT
>NW_010555605.1:64897-68232 GCF_000687285.1 Phaethon lepturus
GAGATTATTGTTGTTATGTAGACTACACACATCTATCAGGGGGTGGTTTCCTAGTTATGTTCATAACGTCTCCTCCAGAGGGGTACATATCAAACAAGATGCTGGTCCATTAAAATCTTTGCCATACTGTTGTTAGGCAGCGTTAGATGGGAGCCACATTCTCCCCATCCCATGGCCACCCCACCTGCTCTTCTACTGCATTCCTATCACCAAAAGCCAGGACCCCAATCATAATCTTCCTATTTCTTTTTTCTCTTCCACCTTCCTGCTGTTGCCTCCTTCAGTTGGGACCCATGACTCCTGCTTCCCTCACCTTGATATTGCATGCCCACTATCCTAGTGTTCCTTCATCATCAAGCCTTTCCATTTCCACTTTATCACAATCTGTAGTCCACACAGTAGAAGTCACTACCTCCAGCTGGAGCAAGGTACCATGTGTCTGGGAGCAGCACATAGCTTGCAGGCTTTTTCAGAGTGACTGGTTTGAATGAGGCCATGGAAATGAAGATCCAGAAACATCATCTTGATGAGATATCCATATATGTTAATTACATACATCCTGTGAATCTTGATTCATTGTAAAGTTCTCTAAGATTTTTTTGATTAAAGCAGTATAGAATGTTACTATAAGGTAAAACAGAGACAGAAATAATAAGAATCTAACATCTATGGTCCTTATTTCTAGACTAAGGAAGATCTAGGCAATGCTAAATACCTGAATAAAAAACTTAAATTAGAAAATAAAGCTGTGTGCCAGAAGTATGGACAAATACTGGAAGAAGAACAATGCTGGGCTATAAAAAGGGATGAGATGGCAGCAAAGTAAGTATTACCTGTCAGCTTTTGAATAGAGATTTTTAAAATTTTGTGATTTTATGACTAAAGCTTTTCTTGCTACATAGTGAGATCATATTTCTGACAAAGTATCTAACTTACTTCTTTTTTCTTCTGGTAGATTGGGGAAATTATCTGTTTTGCTGGATGAAAAGCTTGAATTTCTGGCAAATCATATGATGGAAAAGAAAAACCTAGAGAAAAAAATTGAAAAACTTGAAGACAGCCTACTGTATGTAATCTTTCAATATTGACAATAGTAAATGGTCTCAGTACTGTTTACTCAGGCGTTCAAGTGGTTTAAGAGATTCTGAAATGTAACATTCAACACGGAATTTAAATGGGTTTATAAACTATACTAGTAGGCTGGTATGAAACCTCATATAACAAAGAGGTTAGTTGCCAGTTACCCTAATCTAATATGCGGTTTCTTATCACCAAGTAATGAACATACAAATAATGAAGGATATTGAAGCAGTGCAGAATGTAGAACTTCACAAATACTCTGAAGTCCATACTGTGGTACCAGGTCTTAGACCAAGCCACTGCCCATTTATGGTTGTATCTGGGAAAAATCTGCTTTTACTCAGATAAATCTAAGTAAGCACAGATTTTCCCTGTGCACAGAAGTGCTCTGAAGAAGAAATCTTTGGCTTGTATAGTCTAAGCAGAACAGACATCCTGTGCCCTACGCGGTGGGGTATGGCTGGGAGGAGCATGGCCAAAGCACTGCAGCTCTGTTAGCCTGTAGCTGGTGAAAGAGATTTGGGATTTTGCTGCCATAGGTGAGGGCAGGCATGTGTGTGCTGACCCCAGATAACCTGCTTTGGACCCAGTTTGTCAGAGATCCTATTGCTTTGGATCCTATTTGCTAGAGAATCAGGGGAGCAAGGCCTTATGTTGTACACTAATAGTCAAATTCTGTCATGTGAGAAGGGCTATCCTGACAAAAGGGAGAGCTTTTCTTTTTCTCTCTGCTGGAGTGTCTCCTTTGCAAGAGAAAATAAAAAGGTTCACCCAATTAATCTTACATCCCCCGAACCTAGCAGAGTCAAATATTTGCACACAACTCTGTGTTTTGAGTGACACCGGTTGTGCTGGTTCTGTGCAACATTTTCACGGTGTGGTACTGAAGGGGATGTGCTCCTAGGGTCTTCCTGTTATCTAAATCCTCCTGAGGAATGTTTTGTTAATATGGAGTTGTCCTACTTAGGGATATAATTATAACTAAAAAGTAAGAAATTAATTACTCACCACCTTTTTCATGCTGAATAAGAAAATATACGATATATTTATTCTGCTTTGTAGGAAAAAAAGTGAATTTCTATCCTGATAGGACCAGTGTCTTCATTTTTCCTGACAATGGAGATACTGTTGCCATCTAAATGTGGGATGCAAAAAATAAGACCATGAAGTAGCCACACATTGCTAATAAGGAGGTAGCCATGCACTGCTAAAGAGGAGGCTAACTGGTAATGAAGTGCAATGGAGTCTACAGTATAAAACTAAGTTAACAAGATAATGAGGTGAAATAATCATTGCATAGTATCTTGACGCTAATTGGATATCTGCACTAATGATAGTAAAGGAAAGAGTTGTAAAACATTTCTCACAGAGTCAATCAGCTCTTAATTTCAGTCTTTTAAACTAGAGTATGTGGAACTGTGCAAAATGCATCGCAGCTTTTAGAAAAAACTCTTAGAAAAACTGATTGAAAAATCCCCTTTCCCCAGTCCCTGTCCTCATACTTTCCTAGGTTTTTATTTTATATTTGTAAATAATTATCTTGTTCTGTGAATTTTCACTGGCTTCACAACATCCCTCTACATCATACCCAAAATAATTTAATTTCAGTGTACATCACACAGACCTCCCAGTTACTTTAACAGGGCCACTAGATGGGAAATCAAAATTAAGATCTCTTGTCAATTTTAATTTTCTTTAAAAGTAGTACTCAATATATTCAGAATCTCACCATTCACCTTACAAGATTCACTGATTGTCTTTTTAAGTTTTTTTTTTAATGAGCAATTTCAAATGAAGTCTGTCAGGTTTCATTCAAAGAGGGTACTCTTCAATTGATTAAACCCACTGAATTGAGAAACCCACTGACTGGCTTGGCTGAACAGGGCGCTTTTGCTGGGACTCAGGGAAAAGAGAAGAGTTTATCACTTTTGGAAGAAGGCGAAGGCAACTCAAGAAGAGCACAAGGATCTCGTTAGGTCAAGCAGAGACAAAATTAGAAAGGCAAAAGCCCAACTAGAACTCAATCTGGCCATGGTCGTAAAGGATAGCAAAAAATGTTTTTACAAATATATTAACAACCAAAAGAGAGCCAAGAAGAATCTCCATCCCTTATTGGATATGGGGGGAACGTTGTCACCAAGGATGAGGATAAGGCTGAGGTACTTAATGCCTTCTTTGCTTCAGCCAGACCAGGTATCCGCAGGGTATTCAGCTCCCTGCGCTGGAAGACGGGGATAGAGAGCAGAATAAACTCC
>NW_010555606.1:0-29002 GCF_000687285.1 Phaethon lepturus
CAGCCTGGAACTGCACTGCCTTCCCCTGTGAGAGGGGGTTTGATGTGCACAAGCAAATCCCTTCAAACACTGGAGTCCCACAGCTTTGTCCCTCTGGTTTCATTTCACCCTAAAGTAGCTGTTAACGCTGGGTTTTTTTCCCCCACCACTATCCCTTAAGGCGCAAAGGCTGCTGGCACACCGGAGACCACGGAAATCCTTCTTTGAGACGCTCATCAGGAGCCTGATCATCTTGTGCGTGGCGATAGCGGTGGTCTTGTCATCCATCTCTGTCTGCGATGGCCGCTGGCTCTTCACGAGGGGGCAGCTCTTTGGACTGTGGCACTTCTGCACCGTTAGCAATGGCAGCGTCCTGAAGTGTGTCACTGACCTCAGCCTGGCCAACGTGGAGGGGCTGAGCGTGGGGGTGATTCCCATAAGAAGCATGGTGTCCTTTGCTGTTGTGGTTGCTATATTTGGCCTGGAGCTCCTGATGGTGTCCCAAGTCTGCGAGGATGCCAATGCAAGACGGAAGTGGTCTGTGGGCTCGATCCTCATCCTCAGCTCATTTTTGCTGTCGGCCACTGGGGTTCTGAGCTTCTCCATCCTTGTCAAGGATCACCTCACCTTCATGGGCTTCACACTGACGTACTGGTGTGAGTTCGTTGCTGCCTTTCTCTTCTTCCTTAATGGGATCAGTGGACTTCACATCAACAGCCTCACACAAGCCAGGAACAGCATAGGCAAAATCTAGGTGCAAAGGGTGTAACTCTGCCTTTGTGTAATCAGCTTTGCCAATTAGACTGGAAAAAAGGGAGTCTAATGAAGTTTGAAAAGGACACCGTGTCTTAAGTTGTGTGCAAAGAAGGGAAGCATGAGTCAGTCTTGATGCCTAAAAGACATACCCACCCACTGGTCAGCATGGAGGGCTGCGCAACACAAGCAAAGCAGAGACTGGGACTGGCTGCCACCGCAATGCGTTTTTCTGGAGGAGTGGTTAAACACACGGAGGGGTGGCAGACTGCGATCTACACATGTGGGCTCAATTTTGAGGCTTACACAAAGCCTCTACTGCTGTGGGATTGATGTTGCTGGGCTTTTCCCCAGTACTCTGGAGCCTGTGAAGAGTGTGATGCAACTTCGGTGTGTCTCATGGCTTTGCTCTGTCTCAGGGACAGATGATTTGTGCCTGGTCATGCTCACTGGCATGGAGTATTGAAAATCTTCACTGGATCTCACTTCTCCATTTCTCTTCCAAGAGAGAAGGCACAAAGATCCTGATCTGGTCACCAGTTTTATTTCCTGCTGGCACATTCTCCGTATCTGTTCTTTCCTTGTGAGTTTTTTGGGGACACCACTGACAGAGGCACAGGGAGATGTAGCTGCCTGTAGGACATGTGCCAGTAAGTCACCCAAACGGACTCCCTCACAGTCTTTGCAAAGTTCATTGTAATGGGGCATTGCTCTTCCTGGGTTTTTTTTTTTTTGTCCTTTTGGGGCAAGAGGGACAAGCTCTGCAGCGGCTTTAGGTGGGCATTGTGGCTGGGCAGACCATGCTGAGACCACCGCACCTTCTGGGGTGTGTTTCGGTTGTCAGAGTTTTCTGCTTGGGCAACAGGAAATCTGCTCATCCTGTAGCTGAGAGTCTGCTGTAGCATTTCTTCTGGGAGGAGAAAGCTCTAGATTCTCTTGACCAGACCAAGTCCTTTTTCTTCCTCCCATTAACAATGTGCCTGGGAGGAGGAGAAGCCCAAGATTGCCTAAGGAGGGGCTGATGGGGACAGCTCTAATCTGTCACAGCTGTTGGGCATCCAAAGAGACTTGGCCAAAATTATACTAAGGCTGGTCTTCCTCCTGCCAACTCCTGAGTCAAGATCTCTACAATTGCTGCAGCTTTGAAGTTCCCTGTGGTGTCTGATGTAAAATGAGAAAAGACCTCGGAGGCTGGGTTGCCCCCACGTGTATCCTCCCCGCCCAACATACAGCACTCCATTGACCACAGATAAAAAAGTCTTCAGAATATTTTAGAGTCTCTGGTTTAATGTTTGTTTTTGTATCCTCTGGTAAGACTGCTTGTATTTTTGTGTTGGGACAAATGTTTATGTTTCATCTCTGTAGCTTGTCTGATAGCTGTTGAGCAAGGTTTTCATTTCCTGTGCAGCAAGTTTAACACAGTTTTTCACCTGAAACAAAAGCATCATAACACAAGGGCCGAGAAGGCTGTGTAGGTGAGCCACAAGTAAACAGCTTTGTCTTTGAAAGCTAAGAAGCCTTCCTGATTCTAAAAGGCTAAGTCCTGCCTAAGCATACATCCACACTCGCTGAATGCGCTCCTGTGGACTCACTTGCCTTCATGAGGACAGTCTCCATTCCTTCTCAGATTTCTGTAACTTTTTAAGACAGTGCTCCTAGGCCTGTTTTGTGAAGCATTTTCAGACCAGGCTTGCTCTGGACAGTGCCAGTTGTGCTTTTGCACAGGAATTTGCCCATCTTTCTAGTGAGATCACACACAAAGCTGTGCCAGCCAGCCAACTCATGAAGCTCTTGCAATGTTTGGGGCTCTGTCAGGATTTCTTGACCTGCTCACTCTCAAGGACAAGGACTTGTGCCCTTAACCTGCCTCGGGAAAACCACACTGTGATCATGTCCTTGTGAAGGTGCTTTTGATTTGCTGAATTGCACTGTTGAAGACATGCTAGTGGGCTGAACTTGCAGATGCTTTTGTGGACAGTCTTGGCTTTAGCAGAGCCACTTACCCCAGAGTTATTCTGTAAGGTCCGGTCCCAAACTGTTGCACTTTGGTGTTACCAGGTGGTAGAGTGCCTTAACAAACCGATAAATCAGTTGTGGTGCCTAGGGGTGCCCATACCAGGCAGGACAGTTCCCCTACATGAGGTCAAGGGTGTCCATGGCTTGTCTAGAAACATGGATGTAACTTCAGAGTGCCTTCTTAGTGACATTCAAAACTGGAAATCAATTCTGCATGTACTCCCCTTCGTGCTAGTGGAAGGCTGTGCCTCCAGCCCTTTCCCTGAGGAAAGGCAGCCAGAGCCAGATGAAGTCCCAGGCTGGGGCTTCCCAGGCAGTAGACAATGAGCCACTGAGTTCATCCAAGACTTGGGGCAATTGTGAATGATTTTAGGATGCCCTCTGCTAGCTGAAGAAGAGGCCTTGTGTTGAGGGTAGGGAATCCTCTAGGGAAAATGGAGTACCTTTTTTTTCCATCTGGCTTTGTATTGTACTGCTTGACTTAATGCTGGGAGAAGATGCATTTTGATGTCTAAATACTACAGAAGAAGGTTGATTGTCACAGAGACATCCTTATATATAGCAACCTGTGCAGCAATGGGTAACTGTTCATTTTCTGAAACCTGTGGAAGTGTCAAGCAATATTCCTGAAGTTTGTTAAATAAATTTCTTTGAAATAAGATAACTGTAATTTTCACTTTATATTTAGATGTTGGGGTGCAGATTTAAGGGATGAGTGGGGTTTATGTAATCTCCCAGGCGCCAGTTCTGTGTGTTTACCCAGCTAAACCGATGAAGAAACAACTGCTTGGCACTTTGCCGAGCTCTGACCAAGGGAGCCGAGGCTGTTGCACACTCCCCTCTCCTTTCCCCTCCAACGTGTCCCCACCAACCCAAGCAGCCAGCACCGCTTTCTTGTCTTGCAAAACAAGAGGGGCAGTCAGCTGTGCTGCTTCATGGGAATTGGAGATAACCTTGTAGGCTCTTAATGATTTCCTGCTGTTGCATGTGCTCTGTTTACCAGCTAAAGAGCTCTTTCCTGTGTCCTTCACCTCCCTTTTCCCGCACCGCACCCTGCGTCTGAAGCATCCTTGCTTTTTTTCCCCGCTTGGCTTATTTGACCTGCAGAAGTGGTATCTGAGCACAAATGCATTTATAGAGTTTTTCCTCAAGCTCACTGTACTAACAGGTTTAGTTAAATGTCAGGGAAACAAATTTCCAGCTTTACCACTGAATTAAGCTTATGCAATCTCAAGTAAGTTAATTAGCACCTGGTGTTCTGATGGGAGAAGCCATTGGCCTGTCTCAGAGGGTTTAATATCTCTTAAAAGCAGGATAGTGAACATCATTTCTTGTTAAGGAGCTGTTTAGATTTGCTCAATTACTAACTTTAGTTGGAAACCTGTGCACAAACCATTGCTTGTGGCTAAGAATAAGGGAATGCTGGTACAGGGCATGCTAACTAGGGAGATGTCCAGAACTGTTACTGGTATTTTGATTTTTTTTTAAGCCTACAGTACCTTCCTCAGCTGTGCTTGGAGGAGGGACACTGGGTTTGGGGGTTGAGCTTTGCTTGCTTTTGTGAATCAGGGGAAGGTGATTGCAGAAAGATGACTGTCCTCACCTGCCTTCTCTTTACCTCTGCTGGGGCCTGTGGTAAGCAGGTGATGGCCCTTCTAAACCTTCCGCATCAGCTTGCACGTGTAAGAAGGGCCTCTCTCTTTTCTGGGTGAAAGAAGCGTCTGCCCCGGGGGCTGTCCTGGAAGGGGTGTTGGCTGGGTTCCTGGGGCCTCTCACCTTCACCTGGATCCAACCCCCCTGAACCAGCACCCACCCCCCTTCTGAAGCAGTTCACTTCAGCACCCGCTCGCCCAGCGAGGTGTTGCACAACATCGTTATTCACTGCGCAACAATACTGCCTTTGCTGGGAACTTCCTTGTTGCTGTGCTGGGAGAGAAAATCCATTAATCACTTCCTCTTGAATTCAGCCTTAGGTCTTAGACAGCCGATGTTCAGGCTGCTGGAGCCGCTGCCTGCACGGCTGGCTTGCAGGGCTGCAACTGGCTTCGCAGGGGACCTGGAGTGAATGGCCAGAGGCTGTCACCAGAGTCCCAGAACAATAACAACTACTTGTCTGAAAGATGGTACTCAAGTCGTATTTACTGATAACAAACGCCTGCTTTGTTATCGAGGATCAAGTATAGAGAAAGGGAAGTTGGTGAACTCTGAATATGGAGTTTTGTGTTCAGCCTGTGCCGGCAGTTTCAGGCCGCTGACGCTGGAGTCCGCGTGCCTCGCACCCGTTCATCTCCTGCTTTTTGCATTGCTCGCTGAGATTTACTTCCCTGTTCCTCTTTGTCTGCTTTATAAACATGTCAGCTTTCCCAGAGCTAAGTAACTCATTTCTTTAGTATTCTTCAGGACAGTTAATCAAGAGAGATTCCCAGCAGGGAAGGGTGCTTTTGCATCGCCTGTGCAGAAGGTGGGCGAGGTGAGAAGCCATCCCACTGCGGTGGTGTTTGGCAGCAGCTCTCTACCTCCAGGTCACAGCACCGTAAGGCCCTGGGGCCGCCTGCTTCTGGCACCCACCTGAGTGGACTTGCTTTTCCCAAAAAGCCAAGGACTCCAAATGCCAGCTGACATCCGAGGGTTTTTAATGGAGCCTCAGCTCTTCATACAAACCAGGCCATCTCTCGGTGCCTGAAGCAAACGTCTTTTTGGTTATTTCAGGCAGGTGAAATAAAACCAAAATGGCCATGTAAAACAATAACTTATGCTAGAACTTTTTTTTTTTTTTAAATACAAAAACCATCAGAATTTTATTTTGGGGCATGTGATTTGCCCCTGTTTCGGCAGGACTCCTGTACAAATAGGTATCACACTCAGCCTGGGTCCTAGCCTACCTTGTGCCATCAGTGCTGGTCCTAACTACGCGCTGCAGGGCTGAGCTCTTACACTGGCTTGTGGGAGAGCAAATAATTGCATCAGATCTAATTAATTACATGTTATTGTATCTCTGAATCTATATTTCTTCATTTATGCCAAAAGGCGGCACTTGCATTTAAAACAAACAGCTGCTTTGGCTTGACTGATAAACGTTTCATTCTCAGACAGGGAACACACAAGTTGTTTCACTCTTCTTGGTCTTGTTTGTAGGACAGGGAGAAAATGAGGCTAAGGGTTGTATTTTTTTTGTAAGCATCTGACTTGAATGCGCTGGGACAAAGTGAACCCCCGTGAAGGTTGGAGGCTCTGCATGGCTTGGGTAAGTCAGCAAGAAGTGAGATCTTTCACCCAAACGTGCATGAAGAGGCTTTCACTTCTCCCTCGGTCACGAGACTGATCCCGCTTCTGCTCTTCCTTCTACTTGCTTTGGCTGAGTTTTAAAGGACAAAGTCGACTGAAAACCTTGCCATTTCCAAAAAATGTAAGTTTAAAATTAATTCCTGGAAATGCTTGCCAGTTCACTGCTTTATATTTGATTTTTTTTTTTCCTGTTTTTAAAGAGGTTCAACTCTCCTGCTGCTGGGTGACCTGTATCAGCAGGCAAAGCCAACTGGGCAGGGGAGGCCAGAGCGAAGGTGAAACCCTCCCTCTGACCGAGGTGCCCTTCCTTGCCTGGCTGCCATCAGCAACGCCTGCTTCACCAGGGAGGATACAGGCTGTGCAGTCTGTCAGCACCAGCAGAGAAAAAAAAGACATTTTTCCTGAATCTCAGAGTTTGAAACAGTACTAATAGCTAAAAGCACCTGCTTCTGCACAGGTGATTTAACTTTGAAAGCATCCTTTGAATTTCTCTGCATGTTTGCCTTCTGGTAAAATGGCAGAAGTCTACCATGATGGCTTGGTGTGAATAAAAGCTTGTTAGAGCAGTTTTGGCAGAGCGAGGGGTTAATGCCGCTCCATCAGCATTTGACATACCATGCACATTTTGCCAATGTTTTGTAGGTGATCAGGAGGAGGGAGAAGTGTGATAAACGCCACTTGCTTTTTGCTCAGTTATCTTTGCCCTTGAAATAAACCAGGCGAGAATTGTCCCAACTGGGGACATGCAGATACAAAATCAAGTAGGAGGCTTGATTGCATTTGTCAGATGAATTCTTTTATCCCTTTCCCACTCAAACCAGGGAAATTTGCTTAACAATTTTATCCTTAAGAACATAAAGCTGTATTAGAAGCTCAAATACCTTGTGGCAGCATGTTACAGTGTGCAGTCTTTGCAGATTTCTAAAATTTTTCAGATTGTAGACTCTAAACAGGTATTTGCCAGCCACTATGGTGGTGTTTTTCACAAGATACCTTGTACTGTCCAGTTCAGTTGAGTTTTAAATGTCTCAAGGGCTTTCATTGCTTCCCTTCGGAGACTAGCTGGACAAGTCTCTATTGTGTCTTAGAGGTACAGACACAATAGGAAAGAGCCATCTTAGGAAAGTTTTCTTGGCCACCCTTGGAATACGCAATAATGGCTTTTTTACCATTTCCAAAACACACGAAGATCCAAATTAGATCACTGTTATTTCTGAGGTCTCTACTGTTAGAAGAGGCAAAGGGACAAAACTGTCTGAACCTGCCACTGTCACGGGAGCATACCTGAGAAATGGATATGCAGTCAGAGGGGAAACAGGACCTCAGCTGTGCTTTATGTTCTCAGTGTCCATCATCCATCACCACAACAGAACAACCTGAATCTTGATAAATTTTAGGGATGAATTAATTTTTCATTTCAAAGCCATGGGCTGTGTTAAAGAGTGGCACGTAACCTACATCGTACAAAATTGATTGTCCTCCCAGCTTCAGCAGCAGAAGAAATCTAAAGCCCGCTGGCCTGGCTTAGCCTGGAACGTGTTGGAGAGCCACATGGAAGATGAAAGGTCACATTTAATGGTAGAAATAGCAGCTGAAAAATATTGATGCAGAAAGAAACACAAATGACTGTGGCCAGAAACCCAAGGAAGAGCACAATGTTTTGGCCCATTTTGCCTTGCAGAATAACTCTGGTGCTACACAGGATATAAATGAACAGATGTGCTTCAAGAACTGTTGATCTACAGCCAAGTCGCGCTTTTGGATAAAGGCTCCCAGCATGGTCCATGGGACTTAACCATGTGCATCTGAGCATGGAGGTATCCTTCAGGCGTACAGTGTTAAAGCACGCTTGATCTTTGGAGGGTTGCTCTCCTGTGCTCTGGTGGGCTCGACCTCACCATCTGCATCTCCTGAGTTAAGCCACTTCCTCCATTACTCGCTGAGGTACTGAGATGCTGACGCAAGTGTTTGCTTAAATGCCACTGTCTCCATTTTCTCTGAACTTCCAGCTGAACCTAGGTAGAAAGGTCACAGAATACTTGGTTCAGCTAGTTTATCTTGGAGCCCTGCATTGCAGAGAGCACTATAACAGGAAAAGGAGAGTGAGTTACCTGTGCCAAGGTTTGGGTTTGTTTATTTAACCCCCAGTTTAAGGGGTTAGGGTAGGGCCTGTTCCTTGTCACTTATAGTGATACTGTTGTTGCAGCTACACAATTTTCTGTTAACCTGTTTTTCTGTTTAATTGCAGATGAAACTGTTCACAGAGTCTAGCTGGTCTTAGTAAGTGTTTGGTTTAGGTGTTTCCAATATTTTTATTAGTTGTAAAAATGGGACATATTGGCACAAAAAAAAATGCAGATTTTCTTTTCAAAACAACTTTTTCTGAACCCTGTTAAAGGATTTGTCAAAGAATTTCAAACATCTCCTCCATTTCAAAGTGACTTTTTCCTCCAGTGTTAGGCACTGAGGTTGGGGCTTTTTTCCTTTCAATAACCTCAGGATGTCCCAGGTTTGGATAAAGTTTCTCCCCATCTCTACCAGCAGCAGCAGCAGCATTTCAGAGTGCAAGTTCTAGCCCAGAAGCCTGGGAGTTATCATATGACTACAAAGGAAACGGTCCCTCTTCCAAAAGCTTTACCTTATGAGAGTCCTAATAAACTTGGACTGGATACAGCTTCTGATAAATTCCCTCCCAAGGATCAAGCAAAGGAAACAGCCATGGGATGACAGATACATCAGAACCAGTTGATTGTCAGTGTGACCATGTGCGGGATGGTACTCCCACTCTCTGTTCCCAGACAGTAATAATGCTATCATCTGATTTACCAAAGGACTGCAGCAGTTGAGAGGAGAAGTTTGCATCTGACATATAATTACTTAGGTTTGCCAGGTCTAGGAGATATTTCACGAGTGACATTAGGTAGCTGAGAAGAAAACCCTCAGATAAGACATGTAATTCATTGGAGAACATACCCTACTGATTAATGAGGCATGCTTGAGCAATAAAAAAGAATGTTATATACACAAAACTCACCTCACCATTAAGAAAACAATAAAGTACAGCCACGACAAAGCCCTAAAAGATAAAAGAACCGTGGTCACAGAATTAGAACTGCTTTTGAATGGGGATGAGGCATCTCGCGGGAAATCAGACAGCTTGGTTTTGCTGTTGGGACTCTGCTCTGTTGCGGAGTTATATGTTATATCTCTTATTATTATTTTAAAGAAATAATAGCTTGTCAAATGTTACCTGGAATGATCCAAGAGCCAATTCAAAAAACAGCTGAATTTCCATTGTGCCGCTGCTTGCGTCTTCGGGGAAAAAAGCGAAGATGATGTAGTGGACCCCAAAGAGAGGGATGAGGAGGAGCGTTGACTTTGCAAGTCTCCTGAGAATGAAAACAAAGGGGAAAGCCGGTGTAGAAGGAGCAAGAGGAGCTTGGGTGGGCTCATGTGGCATAAAGTCACAATGTAAGAGACATACTTGTATTGATTGAAATCACTGCTCCGTCTTTCAGGCGAGCTGAGCTTCCTCATCAAGATTCTTAAAATGCTGACAAAAAGAATGAAATTAACCTAAAAAAAACGAAAGGAAGGCTGTGAAAAAAACCCACCAACAAAACCAAATGCCCAGTAACCACTCATGTAACTGCCAGGGTATCGGCAGAGCCAATTTGTGGTGTTTTGGCTGAACAGGCAGAATAGAGGGGCTGGGGCTGGCATGCCCGTGTCCCTGTCCCCATCCCAGTCTCTGTCCCTGCCTCTCCAGCCCTCCTGGCCACCCTGGGCTTGGCTGCTGGCTGCTTTCCCCGCGGGTTTGCTGCAGCTTTAATTATGGGGACAATCAGGGTTTATTATCCGGGCAAATCCCCAAAGGGCAGGGAGACGGGGTGCATCAATAGGAGCCCTTCTGGCTGCGGGGTTCAGACAGCCTCTGCGCAGTCTGGCCCCACTTTGGATGCCAGCAAAGGGGCAGCACTGGAGCTAGTGCTTGCTAACTGGGACTGCAAATGCCATTTGTTCCCTGCCAAAAGGCACAGCGTGGTTTGGGATGATGGAGGCGAAGCAGTTAAAAGTGGGGAATAGGAGAGAGTTGACACTGAAGTTCTTTTGCATTTTCCCCCTCTCCAAGGGTGTATATCAGATAAAAATGCTGATCTCCTCCTCAGTTTGGGCTAAGGTGAAGCCAATAGCTGTTCCTGCTCGTTTGACCCTCAGGCAAGGAGTGGGAGTCGCAGGGGAGGCAGAGCTGGCCTGAGCGTGCCTCTCTCCCACTGCCAGCGTGTAGCGCTGGGGAGCGACCTCGGTTTTATCTGCCCTTCGCATCAGGGCTCCTCCTGCATCCACACATCCTGCCGACCGGCACCCACGGCCCTTTTGCAACACCCTGCACCGTGGCAGGCCCTTAACCCTTCCCTATGCCTGGAAACATCATTGCAACAGTGCATCCTCTTCACGGTGGCTTGTAGGTGCCTGTGGGTGTTGGAGCAGGGCTCTGAGGTGGTGGGTTTCCCCAAGAGAAGCGTGTCTGCTGTAGATGGGATAGACCCAGGATGTCCCTGCGTTGCCTAAATTATTGGATGAAGAGAGAGCAACTGTTGCTGCATAGTCTGGGCTGCTGAGGATGTCTGGAGAGGGCTCTGAGTTTGGGGAGGGGTGAGGAAAAGAGCAGAGCTGGCAGGAGCTACAAGTGGGGAACATGAAGGAAAGACTGAAAGATTTTGGGGGCGTTGGGGAGGGAAAGGAGCTTCAGGTCTGGGGATTCTGTGTTTTTTCACCCACTAGGCGAGGCATGAGCAGTGTAAGCTGAGTGGGACTTTTTGCTGATGACAGCTACTGGGGAAGGGGGGACAGGACGGCGAGATTTCTGCTGGGAGGCATTGTGGGTCGGAGCATTCAGCCAAGGAGCACAAAGGAGTTTATCTGCCCTTTGAACCACCAAGGGCTGTGCACCCTGAGGAATAAGGAGATCAGATCTGATTTCTGAAGGACTGGCTGTTTGTTTGTGGCTATGGGCTTGAGAAAAGCCTCTTTTAGGTAAAGAGGCAGAGTCATGCAGGCAGTTCTTGCCTGAAGTGGCTAAGCTAGGTACGATCAAGATTTTGAGGAAACTTGAAGTGAATAGTGGGTGGTGGCTGTCAAAAGATAAGTTTAGATTGTCCTTTTTGCCTTGCAGAATGCCTGGGCCTTGTTTCCATTTAAATATTGCTGAGTGGCTCCTGGAGTGTTAGGGTTGTAAATGCCGTGGCCTCGTTACTAAGTCAATCCTGAATCATTTGTGTGATCTTCTGCTTGTCTCATGGGGGTGAAGAATTGCTCAGTGATCAATGGGAGCAGAACTTTAACCCACCATCTTTGCTGCTTGGGTTTCCAAGAGAGCAAGTGTTGCAGGTTGTGTTTTGCAAACATAATGGCTCCTACCGGCAACACAAAAACCTCAACCCGCTCTTGGGTTCTCACTTAGAGTGTCAGTAGGTCACTTGAGAGTCACTAACAGTTTGCGTGTTTCTGTACTAGGGCTTCAGATGGATCATTGCAGAGTGGGCAGAACAACTGTTTCCAAGAAGCAGCGCCCAGCTCCAGACCCTTGGTACCTAAGGCTCTGAAGGTGGGCACCAGCGAATGCTCAACACTCATAGGTGCTGAGTGTTATATGTACCAAACTGCTCTTGACATCACTACTGCCTTGTACTGGGCAGGTTCACACCGAGTTTCAATGCCAATCCTTATTTCAGTGGGCAGTGCCATAATAGTATAATTGCAGTCCACTAACATACGGCGCGTGCAGCCTGTGAGCTGCTTTCATTGCTGAAAACAAAAGCTAATGGTCGTGTAAGGCAAGTTGTTTTTGGCTTTGCTGAGAGGGGCATTGACCGGGAGACACAAAGGCGATTGTACTGAAATGTACAGCCACCTCGTTTCTCCTCCAGAGCCTTCCTTGGAACAGTCCAAAACAAGCTTCCACAAGCCAGCCAAGTTCATATGAAATCAACAGGATGTGGAAACCTGATCTTCTTCAGGCTTTTGCTTCTTGGGAGGACACTCCATCTTGCCTTGTGAACTTAGCTTCGGGGCATCGGTTACTGACTAAATCCCACTGAGCAGAAGTTGCTTAAGCAGTAATTGATGTGTCACACCAGTTCAGGCACATATCTAAGGTCAGTTCATGAACACAATTCTAAAGCATGTTGAGTAGATGATCTGTGACTTCACAATATTTGAAAATACAGTTTGACTCTGCTTGTCCCAGAAAAGACTTACAAAAATAGACAAAACTACAGGGCCTCTAATGATCCACCAGGTATTGGCATTAGTGTTAATGTCCCAACACCTGTAAAAATAGAAGGGAAGGTGCAGTCAGTTATGAAAACACTGGTGTCTTTTCAAAGAGGTTTAGTCTGTTTTGCACTTTAGATAGGCCCCTATTCCCTTCTTCTATGAAATTTCCTGTTCTCACTTAGCTGTACAACATTTTTGACAGAAAACTGTCCACCCACACGGAGCAAAAGTATATCCTGCCCAAACACTAGAACCACTGTTCAAAATTTTGGAAGGGAGAAGAGAAAGAAACAAAGTTTAACTGATCAGAAAGTCAAATACAGATGCTGAAAACATTGTGCGCTGAATTCATACTTGAAGGCTACCTCCCACCCTTGAAAATGCTCAAATAAAATTTGAAGCTCTTTCTAAGGTTGCTCAGCTGGACCTCTACTCCCACCCATGCTAGGATCCAGGCTTGCACCACAGCAGGGTGGTGGTGGGTTTGCTTGGCTTCCAGCAGTTAGGAATGAGCAGGACACTGTGCAGCAGCCTGCATGGGGGCTGCATGCTCCCCTTGCTGTGCCACCTTCTCCCCGTCCATGCAACTTACCCAATATTTTCATGCAGCTGCCTAGCAGTTGCCCATGCGGCCACAAACACAGTTGGAGCACCTGTGATTGGAAAAGCTAGTTACTGCTCCACAAGTCCATCCAAAGGCAAAACAAACCCAGTTACTCTTACTGAAAGGAGAACCAGTACCCCATCCAAGGGCGATGAACCACCAGAGGAACTTCGTTTCCGAGAAGAAAGAAATAACCAGGAGAGTGTGGAGGTACAGTCCCTCCACAAGGAGCCAGCTGTAGTTAGACATGATGCAATACTGAAAGAAGACCATGGTGAGCTTACACCCAGCCTGAGGAAAGAGAGGATAATTAGCTTCTGCCTGGGTTTGTATCTACCTTCTAACAGAAAGTCTGCTGTAAATAAATCTTGGCAAACAGAGATTTTATAGCAATTAGGGGACTAAACGGGTGGCCTTGAGACAGGCGTTCACATGACAAGAAAGCAGGCCTGGCACTCGTAAATGCATTAATCAACTGCTTCACTAGCAAGAACTGAATGGACATTCAGGTTGGGTTACTGTCTCAGGGGAGTTTCACTATCACTACCTTATTAGTATCAGTAGCACTAATACCACCTTAGAGAAGCACATGAATGTATTTGTCAGTCTTTGTTTCTTAAGAAAAAGAGTCGCTAAAGACAAGTTAAAATTTGCTGAAAATGTTCTTGTTCAGCAACAAAAATCCAGCAAAACTGGGGGGTGGGGGGGGAGTTGTGTGTGTGTAAAAAAACCCAAAGACTTTTTTTTTTTTTAAATTTCCCTCCCTAATTCTTATCTTTTGGTTTAAAACATTGAACCTCATCTCCAGTGCTCACTCACACCCCCATTTTCAAGATATTTTGTTGCCAATAAAAAGAAAAAGGAAAAAACAGTTCAAAATTTGGGAGGTTCCTTTTCCAAGCTCCCTGGGTGCAATCCCATATCTTACTATCAGGTCTCACAATGCAATATAAGTCAGCAATATTTAGCACGTTCTTGTACTTTTCCTGCCAGCCCCACATCTACCAGGATCTAAAACCCATGTAACGATCTCTACCCTGGTGGTGTATCCTGTGTTCACAGCCTGAGACACCCATGTTTAGGCATTTCTGGGTCAATGTGCTGAACTCCTGGTGTCTTCTGTGGCCACCTAGTCAACGCAATCGAGATGATGAATGCAGGTACCTACTTCAGACTGACCCGGATGCTCTCTGCTCCAATACTTGTAAGGGCGTCTATAGCCAGGAGGAACCACACCTGGGTTTCTGTGTATATGCTCCAGCCTGAGCTGCTTTTGCATCCTCATGCAAAATACTCACCCATGCAGAATACTCCCAAACAGGGAAATCTCAGCCAGGAAAAACCAACACGCAGGACTGAGTGACAGAGAAGGGACAGGGCATACCTCTCTTCTCCCATAACCCCGTGTGCTAAATAGAAAGCTGGGATGGAGATTTCCTTCCCTACAGACTAACTACTGCCAGGATCCAACTGGGAAACTGAGGTGTGGAGCAGCCTGGAAGCCAGAGGGTTACCGTGTATGCCCCGCAGTAATTTGTGTCTTCAGATGAAAACAAAATGGCATCCTTGATGAAGTTGGATGAGGCTCGCAAAATGAATGATGTGAAGAGATGCATGTGGATGTAGTTCCTCGTACAGTGAAGTCTTCTGTTACAAAAAGAGAGATCCTGTGAAGTTACATTCCTAGCCAACACAGGTAGCTACCGGCTGTAAACAGCAGGTTTCAATCCTGATTAATGTAAACTGACAAATTAAGAACGCTGTTTTTCTGTCTGTGAAAGGAAGACTAATGCATTTCCCAAGAGGGATATCCTAAAGAAGACCTTGAAAAGCTAAAGTCACATCTGCTCCGCTCAGTTACTGAAACAAGGTGAATATTGCCAGAAGAACTGTGATTTCATGCCAATATGCTTGTTCTAGCCTCCCTCCTCCTTTCTGCAGTAACATGAACCCAAGGTGTTTATCCACACCTGGGTGGATTTATTTGGTTTGCCTGCATAATGCACTTGTGCCTGCAATGTTTTCTGTATTAAATCTCCACGTAACCTGGATCCAAAGGCTGTGCAACCTGGAGACGACTTTGCAAAGTAGTTGGGATTCTTTCTGCCCAGAGGTGCCTCCCTGACACTTACTGTAAGGGAAATTAATTTCACTGAGTAAGGAGCAAAGTACAAATTCCAGGTTATAAGGATGAGGGAAGATAAGCCGACTGTCAGATCACTGCTGTAAACCCACAACACCTCCACAGAAGTCAGTGCAGTGGCACTCAGACCAAAGTTTTAGCCGCAGTCTCAAGTGGGGAAAAGACACTCTGCCAAGGGACACATAAGTCATGGGAAGACCTCAGAAGGGAGGTGGTTCAAAGACCAGTCTGCCAAATATATCCAGCTACATTTTGGAAAGAACAGGAGAGCACATTATGAGAAACAGCCCCAACATTTTCTAGGAGACAAGACTCAGATAATTTTTGTTACTGATTTCTGTGAAGGTTTTCAGGAATACTTCAATTTTTAACTTGCCAACAGAGGATCTGTGTTAGCTGAGGTGACCAGAAGTCCTGGCCAAATGCAAACCAGAGACACTTCTCCTCACCTGAAAGAGGCCAGGACTGCTAAGGCTATTGTTAGCGTCACAAGAGAGGTGCAGTATCCGATGGTGTACATGGTCTTCAGAGTCATGAAATAGGAACGCTGCAGGGGAACATATATTCACATCTTTACCTTTGACTCTCTGGTATAAATCAGCCCACACCAAGAGGTGACTCCTCCTATTTAACAAATAAATTTTCTTGTAAAATCAGTTTTACCCTGAGCAACCCATTCTGATCACTTGGAGGAAGGATTTATGCTGAAAAACACCTGTAAAATCACAGCATCACTCAGTCTCTCCTTAACATGTTCCTCCCCCAGGGCCCCAAAGCAGCAGATGTGTGGTCACAGGCACTCAGACTCACTCTCGCCTCGTTTGTCGTGTCATTGACATTGTAGCCACAAGCAATATCAGGTCTCGGATATGGGTCTGACCAACCCTGACTCGTACAGTTTCGGTAGACAAAACCTGTGTGGTAACAACAAAATAAAAAGACAAAATTAGATGTGATCATTTCCAGTTGTATCTTTGTTCTCCTCGGGGGCCAGTCACCAATGTGTAGGGTTGCTCCAAGAGCAAAGAGAATATTCTGCCCCAGGCAGTGCACTCTGCATAGCTGGAGGTGAAATGCAGCTGAGCTAATTATGTTGATACTTGCCCAGTGTACTTGTGTGGGTCGTAATATTGTTTGCCAACTCAGGGATGACTGTGATGGATGTGTTTTTATTAATTGCAACATAAATAATACTGTTCAGTACATCTGGTGTTTCTTGGCCAGTATTCCGAGATCAGCAAACACTGACTTTTTCAATCACAGATTCGTACTCCATGCAAACCTGATACTTTCCTGAATGGTTCCACCTCCTTACTGTGGTCTGTCATGGTCTGAAGAGAACGTAAAATGTTAGATGGTCACAGATTTTTGGTGAGATTTAAATGAAAACTAAAAGTCTTGTCCCCACAGCCAGGTCTGGGCATTATCTTACACTGTTGATTTCTTTGCTTACTTGCAAATTAAAGGGTAGGATGGGATTCACCTTATTTAAGTTAGACTTCTGAAATCTAAATGCTTGAGTCCAGCTGTGTCCCTCGTGGCTGTCTTTCTAGTCAGTGGAGAAAAAGAGGCATTTGCAGAATTAATCTCATTTTCAGACAGATATCAGCAGAGGGCAGTCTGCCTGACCCGCTCCTGCTGGGATATCTGACTTTTAGACTCCTAAAGCTGAGTGAGATGGATCCCCAGCAAGTTGCACATAGTTGAACAGGACAGGTTTGAACAGATCCATATTCACGTCTGGCACTAAAGTGGAAGTGGGAAGTCTTGCCCTACACATCTTACAATCTCATTGGCAGAAAATAACCCTAACAGGCATGTAGGTTATGCACTGAAGAGAAGAGAAACTTCTACAAAGAAATAAAACCACCGCTCA
Organism: Phaethon lepturus; assembly: GCF_000687285.1. Classification (NCBI taxonomy): domain Eukaryota; kingdom Metazoa; phylum Chordata; class Aves; order Phaethontiformes; family Phaethontidae; genus Phaethon; species Phaethon lepturus. The sequence continues at coordinate 16,936 of NW_010555606.1, forward strand.
CTCCTAATCACATGAATGTGTCAGGTGGGAGCCACACTTTAGAAACATAGAGTGAAATCCCAGCTTTGCTGCACTAATAGCAATACTAGCAAGGACTTAGAGAGGGCCTGAAATCAGCAGCGCTTCTTAGTAGAAGCCTTGCCAAAAGGCACCATAAAAGTCTATTTTTGGCCACACACTTAGCTATGGGGACTCTAGGGCACCCAGTTCCTGCAAAACATCCCTGCAGTGTTGAAGGAATGGAGAGAGATGCATATGCAGCAGTATTTGGCACTGGTTTATGCTCTTTGGAGCCCTGCGGGGACTGTCAGGACCGAGTCAGGCCTCCTGCTACCTCTCGGCTAGTTCTGGTGACCTGACAGCATGTCTGGACTTGATTTGAACTCACCTCTGTAAAACTGCAAGGCACATCAAGCACGCCGAGATTGCCAAGTGGGAAGAGCTCTGGGTGTGTCAGTATCAGACTATTATCCTGATGCTTTTATGAACATCTTGTTCTGGCTTAGCATCTTTGGAAGGGCCAGGCTTGCTTTTTAAGCTAGGTTTTCTATACCCTGCTGCAGTGCAGCAAAAACAAGAGAAACAGCTCTCCCAAACAGTTCTCCCCAGCCTGTCTTGGCACCCAGCAAGGGAGTGGTATGCTGGCAAATTCTATACTTCAGTTTCAATTATTAAGACACACGTGCTTAACTCAGAGCACAGTGTTGTGCTTGTAAACATGCCTGTAACTGTTTTTTGCTGGAGGATGTTGAAGTGCATCAGCCAAGAAGAGGTGAAGTTCTGTGTTGGTGTGTGCATACAATTGCGTTAGATACAAAGCATGGGAGATATGCAGGGCATAGTATTATATTGATGGACATGAGCATAATTTTAACAACGCTACTTGCTTATGGGTGACACACACACTGGGGAAACTGCAGCATGCCTTGCTGGGAGCAGATTGGGTGTCTGCAGTGTGTCTAATGAGATCAGTGCTTGGTGTTTACTGGTGCATTGGAGGCTGTCGTAGCTGCCTAGGCAAGGGGGAACACTGGCTAAAGGGATGGCTATGGAACTGGGGCCACCAGATGTGGCCTTCTCCTCTGCCTCTGAATCCCCACAGCCATCACACCTTTCCTCATTTCTTGCCTGAGCCACAATGGGCAGGCTTGGATGTGAACTTCAGTTATGTTACTTGGTTCCAGATTATTTTGTTTCTTTGGTCTGTTACGGGAAGGGGCCAGACAGTCTGGGCTGCAAATGCAGGTCTAGATGCCAGCACAAAGAGCAACAGCACGGACACCAGGGTTTGGTCAGAGCTCAGAGCTATCTGTGTCCCTTAACGTATGGGTCTTTGGCATTTGTGGCTGCCCATCTGCTTTGTAAGTGGTGAGGAGAGAAAACCTTTGCTTTTTTTTCAAGCAAACAGATATTTGTTTTTCTTCTGCAAAATTGCTTCAAACAGGATGACTATAGCAGTAATTAAACGCATGAGTCACACGCCAACCGCAGTATAAAATCAGAGAAGAATGTGGCTATGAGAATGAGAAAAAACTATTGCTGACTTTGACCCAAAATGCCAGATGCAGAGACCGCAATAAGATGCAAATGCCAATGGACCATGTCTTGGGCTTCTCTTTTGAACACTGTCACTCTGGTTATTGCTTATCAGAAGTGGTTCAGCTCACAGCTTCTCGATAAGGAGGGCAACTAAAGTTTAAAGCTGTTAGACTATCTCCAAGATAGCGCAATGCACATTTGAGATGTAATTATGACCTTTGGATGTACAAACTCCTGTTTTCCTCCCCAGTACGAAGGCCAGAGGCGGGGAGCAGTTCCCTCTAGTGGCTGTATCAGCAGGGATTTCATTTAATGCATTTAAGGGTCGGTATCACTATGCTGAAGATTTGTGAGCACATGCCAGATGGATGATTTGTTCAGCGATCTGTGTCTTTGTGTAGTTTATCCTTCAGATTATAGGATTCAATGGGCAGCTACTGTTTGTATGTACAGAAAATGGGACAGTGTTTATTTTAATCTGGATGGCTCATGCCTGATTTTATTTAAAAGGCACTAAGTGTTTCTCCTCTAACTTACCTAATCTTTATTAGACAATCTAATATTTCATCTCCCTTTCCTCCTTCCATAAAAAGAATGTCTGCTTTTCTGTCAGTACTGGACCTCACTAATCTGTGTCCTATAACCGAAGAATGCAAAACGTTCTCCCGATTTGAATCATTACCTTGCTAAAGAGAAATGTAAATACATTTCTTGGGCATTGCTGAAAAGTAGAACTGAAAAGAAAGCAGACAGAAACTCCTACTTAATGGCTCATGATTACTGTATATCTATTACTATTTCCAGTATACTGGGAATAAATTTCACTTCATTTCTAGCTTAGAAATCCCAGAGGAAGGACAACAAACATTGCCTGAGCTCATTTCTTTTTGAGTAAGTTTTTCGGTGAGCCATGAAACCTGAGTTCCCATGAATCTGTGCCACTTGTGTGGAGCCTGTCACAGCCAAGGGGTGAACCCCCAGTGCAGATTTCCTCTTGATGGAGGCAAAAAAAAGGATCTTTTCCCCCTACCTGGCTGTCTGTTTTGCCAAAACTTGTATGAATGTAATGTTTTGTCACCATCAAGCTCAGCTGAGATCAGCCACTGGCTCGAAGAGTTATTAGAAGGGGAAAGATGGACAGAAATACATGAACACAGAGTCTGAGTAGAGAAAACTCTTTACTTTAAGAAACCATGATAAAAAACTGCTTTTCAGGATAGCATTTACTTCCCGCACTTTTCTCCACCTGGCTAAGAAAAATAAACATTTAAAAGATTTTGCTACTTTAATTCCAGGCTTTCCCACATTTAGCTTACTGTTGGAAACGGGGCTGCTGAGTGACCATCGATCTTTAAAACAAGCAGGGACACAATTTCACTTCAAGTTCAGACCTGACAGTGGCATCTTTGAAATAAGACATTTAAAAATAAAATAACAATAAAAAACACCTGGGCATGAACAGCATATTTTTAGTGTTACCTTTTTTCCCAGTCAGCATCTGGAAGAATTCAGGGCAGTGAGCGTTGACAGTCTGTCCCACGGCAGATGAAGGCCAGCAGCTCATGTTATCCCACATTCCAGCACATCTGCCTGGGGGGGGCAACAACGAAACACTATGCAGCACCTCCCAGTGACAAAACACCATGGAACTTCTCCCAACAACGCAACACTATGAAACATCTCCAAGCAGCGAAACACCATGCAATGTCTCCCAAGGACCAAGGCAGCTACAGGAACAAAGATGCTCAGTACTCTGAAAAGCAAGCTGGGTAATAGACAGCAAGTCCTGCTGAGTCCTGTCAAGACTTGGATGGGACAGAACTGGTCCTCCTTGCTTCAAACCAGCCCCAGCAAGCTCCAGGCCCATCCCATTCTGGTCCTTGAATCCACGGGTCTCTACTGGCCAGACAAAGAGCAACTTGGGCCATTGCGAATTTTGCATCAGGCCCCTGGCTACTCATCTGTATTCTGGTAACTATTGAATGTCCCCAGAAAGATGAAGGAAACCAGACGTTAATTTTTTAGCTCACTTTTCAGTCTTTCTAAAGCTTCCACTTTGAGTCACCATGACGTTTTCCTTACATGATCCTTTTGTAAACAGAAAAAGATGCAACATGACTAGGAGTTTAAACAGCTTCAGAATGATAGTGGGGAAAGGGCAGAGAGGAACAGTATCCATGTCATCCTCGTACCACCATAAATACTCCTCTGCTTGTTCAACTCTTTCATTATGCCAAGACTGTGCTGGAGTGAATAACTCCAACAGACCACTCGCTGGGCTTGGCTGCGGGTCTCAGTGGCTTTTCTGCTGCAGGAGAGCAAAACTTTGCCAAGTTCTGTCAGTCCCTGGGACTGTAAAGGGAAGATCACCACATTTACAGGCCAGGGCAAGATATGGGTTCACACTAACACGCTGGCACAATCTGCCTGTGCTGTTTTTCTTTCCGAGGCCAGGCCTGACAGTGTGACCTGCCTGTTGGAGGACCCATCTCAGAGGTTGAAGCTGGAGGCCCGCTGGGCCCTCTGCAGGCACAAGCCCGTGGCTCATTCGCCCTCCCTGCACCTTCTGCCACCTTCTGCCACCTTCTGCCACCATCAGCTGCAGGGACTGACCGACGCTGCCCAGATTCACCCCATTTCCCTCGGTTAGGTGCAGGAGGTCCCCTCCTACAGTCAGAGGGTGAGGGGGGCTTTTCCAGCTGCGCCCTCGCCTTGGCCATGTTGCCTTCTGTGAGGAGCGACAGAGAGGCAGCAGAGAGCTGACGGCCAGCGGAGCACAGTGTGACGCTGATCTCAGTCCTGCTTAGGTGTTGGAAGCCGGCGTGGATAAATTTTGGCCTGCAGTGCGGAGCGTTAATAGAGACGACCTCCAGCTGATGCCTCTTGTGCCACAGAGGAACCGCAATCCTGGTCTGTCTTAATTTGCTCGTCTCCTGAAATTGTTCAGGCTGGTTCCCTTCTGCCTCCGCTAACTGTCATTGGTTTTAGCGAAGCCTTGTCTGTGGCTTTTGTAACATGGCAGATTAAAAAGGGGCCACGGGAGCGTGCCAGGACCGCCCTACCCCTGGCAGGCCCTGCCGCGTGCCAAAGGCCCTGCACGCTCTCTGAAAGCGGAGGGGAGGAAGTGCTGAGTGTTCTCTTCAAACGCCTCGTGCTTTTTAAGGCCAGCCTCTATTAGCCTGACAAAAACACGTACATTTCTAGAAATTTATTGATTTCCTCCTGCACAGCGGCCCGAGTGCCTGGAAATACAAAGGTTTTCACAGCCAAGGCACCTCAGCTCTTGTGTCCTCCCTGTGCCAATGTTTATAGGACTTGGTAACCATTTACTTCAAAGCAACAGTTTAACGGCACCTCAGGTGATGTTTATGCCTAGCCGTGCTGCATTTTTTGGGTTATGGATCCTTCATGCCAACACCACTGGCATAAAAACCCCAGATCAGGCTCAGCACACAGATAAACCCAGCAAAATGATGATGTTGGGATGGTCCCGGCCCAGGAGGAGAACACAAGAACCAGCAGAGCCATTCCTCTGGCAGGTAGGCTTCTTGCCTTTTCTCATGGAGCAAAGCCAGTGCCTCCCATTCCAATCTAACTAAAGAGCCTCCTGGGCGGAGGCAGAGCACAGCAGCACCTCCCTGACACCCCTGTGCTCTCGGTGACCTCCCTCAAGTAGGAGACAGAGCATTCCCCCAGCAGCAATACATGGTGTCACCACAACCAGAGGTCCCAGACCTCCAGCAGCCTCTCTTCCCCGCTCCCTGCACCTGAGAGAATTATCCCATATTTGCTCATGCACAAAGAAAAGCATAACCATGACTTGGGTTACATCAATGTGACACTTCTCCGTCTCCAGGCTAATGCTATTAAAAGGGCAGAGTCCCTTTTTCTTTATACCGCAGGAGGATAAGAAACACTTGCTGCTCAGGTGCTTTGTGTCTGATGCACCCGCAACTAAGCCTGTGTGTTTGTGCCGTTTTCACCAAGACGTGAGCACCGCAGCAGAGGTGACACTGTGGAAGGTTGTCCCCTGCTTTGTCCTTCCTCCTGCTTGCACCGGACAAAGCTTCTGGGGTAGGTGCAGGAAGGGCGGGGTATGGCAGGCAACCTACATCCTGCAAAGCTGCCTTCCCCTCTCCCTGCGTGAACCAGCAAGGACATGCACTGAATCCCCAGAGCTTTGTTTGTCTCTTCTTCAAACTGAAGTCCTGTATGGGATTTTCTCCACACAGACCTCAGACATGTAGATAATCAAAGGCTGGAGGTATTTTCAGATGTATTATTTCCCAGAATAGAAGCATTACTCCATAATTTATTAAGGTAACAAACCTTCCTTGAGTAAAGACCAGCAAAAGGAAATTCCTGGTCTCTCTCTTCAGGAACCATTACTTGGGGAAAGATGTGCATCTTACCCTTGTTTATTCTACTGGGGTTTCACTGCCACGAGAAGGTGTGTTTGCAGAGTTAGAGACAGAGAGGGGCTTAGTCACTCTGGCCACTTTCAGCTTAAAGCTTTCTGCTACGTGGGTAGCCCTGAGCCCCCGGCGTATGCCTTGTTTGATCTGACTTTTAGTGTTAAAAGAGTAATTTTGACAGACATCGTAAACGCTTTCTCAAAGATTTAACACAATCGGATACTTTTTACTCCTCTGTAGATTTGGGGAGAGTGGCACAGAGGGTAGAATTATCGTGTTTAAAAATTTTGAGCAACAAAAGGCCTCAGGGGAATTTTTAAGATTTGGATCCAACTTAAGACTAGATTAAGTCTCTGCTGAGGAGCTACTATTTGGCTGAGATGCAACGAGACTGTCTGTAAAACGGTACTGCCTGCTAATGCTAGTGCTGGTCCACACCTGCACGGTCCTGCGAAGTTTAACTTGTTTGCATCTTCGTAGCACTGGTGCAGAGGAAATGCAGAGCTCAACATTAGAACCATGTCACAGAATCAAAGCAGAAAAATAGACAGGTTGTCAAACGACCCTCTTCTTCAGTGAAGGGCACTGGGGAAGGAAACAAACACTACCCATTTATTCATATCATCAAACTTTTTATAGGCAATGAGACAGATCTGTATTCTGGAGCATCTGGCAACCTGCCATAAGGTGCCCTGTCGCTGCTACATGGGCGTAATGGCCTGAAATCGTGCTTACACCCATCAGTCTGCAAGGCTCACAGGGTTAAAACAAAGATGGAGAAAAATGCTAGGCATGCTAAGAAACCAGGCAATAGATCTTCCCTCCAAATCCTGCCTTTGAGCCAGGCCATAGTGAAGCTGTTCTGTGTCTCCAACAGTCTCTGCTAGAGAGGAAGGCTTTGAAACTAAGAAAAAGCCTCAACTCTTGCTCCAGACAGCAGCTTATCTCTGGCCAGTACACCCTGCACACAGCACATCTCATGGGAGCTCCTTCGCTTTCCACACTGGTGGGGACCTTCCCATGTCATGCTCCACACAAGTCACACAGAAACAGTTCAGTCTGCGAGACGCTGTGAAGGACACAAACCCGCCCAGTGGCGATGGCTTGTCATGGACAAAAAATAGTCACGACCGTTGCCTCTATCCAACGTGCACTGTTGGACGGAGATGCTGACCCAGCTGCTCTCTGAAGGAGCTAACGCTCAGTTCAGGAGCAAGCTTCAATAACCTCTCTGAGAGCCCTTGCACATGAACACACTTGCTCAGCTGTGAAAGGAAAGCTGTCTACGTGATGAGGATTCAGTACCCCAAGACCTTCCCAGGCCAAAGAAGTCCTTTATGATGATAAATCTCCTTTGAAATGCAAGAGCTCTGTTACGTGACAGTAAGTTAGAGCAAGGAGGAAGGAGCGAGGACCTTCAGGACATGTGATTTAAATGTTGGCTGATGATATTCATTGACTTTGAAGGCAAATATAGTTAAGTAAATTTGCACTTACTGAGCTGAGTTTATAAAAATATCCTTGTCCAAGATGAGATGAATTCCAAATCTTCTGCAATTTGCAAGATTTTTTTTCTGATACGCTCACTAGTTGTGAAGACTGCAGTTGAGCAGCTGAGTTAGAAGGTTCCTACAACCCTTGCTGTCACAGTAAGGCCAAAATCCCACTCTCGGAGCCTTACAACAGATCTTACCCGTTTCTCTGCTCCTACGTGAGAGATGCATACAAGGCACATGCCTCCTACGGGAAGGAATGTGGGGTTATCTGATTTTGAGGCCACTCAGCTCATCTGAGAGCTGTTTTTATCATGCACATTCATCCAGCCTTTACCTGAGCTCAGGAGCAGATCGTTTTCGGTTGTTCTGTTCTTCGCCTCCAGGGAGAGGGTCTCAGCACAGTTTTCTTCCTCCTTTTTCAGGATGCTCAGGAGGTCGCAGACAGGCGGGACAGCTCTGATCTGCAAATTTTAAAAGCAGTGGAATCACTGTTCCTCTTAAAACTTATGTCCCTTGACGGGATTTACCCTTCTTACGCTCACATTCCTTGTACAATGCTATCAACTGATTGCGGGCAATAATTCCTTGAAATACTGTCAATTTTCCTAATTAAGTCTGCTTTTTTATAGTAGCAGCAGGCAAGCACAGGCTGAGTTTCTGCCTTCTCCCTTTTGCCGACATTATTGTTATTGAGAAAAATATGTTAGTCTGCTAAATTAAGTACATGAGCAGGATGCTCTTCCAAAAGACTGCAGAAACACCCAGAGCACTGCTGGACTCTCCTAGAGCAACAGAGAATTAATTACTCACTCCTGGCAGTGTGAAACCATAGACCTGGCAGGTCATTTTCCCAGGCACAAGTGATCCAGATATGCCCACTGGCTGCAGACCACCCAAGCCTGTTTCACTGCTGCTGGTCAAGAAGCTGCAGGAGCCTGTCTGAAAGCAGAATTTCACCCAAATTTTTGCGAGAACCCAGACGATAATTTGTTCTAAGGTGATTTTCTCACCTTCCCATCTTGCCCCATCCTTCTTTCTCACAAAGCAGTGTGGAAATGTTAGTCTTAACTCAATCCTGATGTAGCAATGAAATGTGTAGTTCATGTAACATCTAGCTGGGCCAAAATGGATGTATAAAACAGCCACCGACCATTAAAATAGCACGTATTAAAAATCATTGTGAAATGATTTGCAGAACGAGGTCCCCATTGTTATGCCTTGCAGTAAAAAAGTACTTTTACTATTTCTATTATTTTACCAGTTTCTATTATTTTTTACAGTTAAAATACTGAATATAAGTGGATTCCCATTATAACAAATTAGATAATTTCTCCCTCATGAACAAAATAAAATGTCTTTATAAATTCCCACTATGGAACTTATATGTGTGTGTGTATATATGTGCATATATACACATATATACACACATATATGTGTGTGTGCATATATACGTATATACATACATAAAGATTAAAAGCAAGTCATCAGCATGTATTATTTCAAAAGTATCAGATAGATAGAACTTTTTATGTACTTTGTGCAGGAAAAGTTAACCCGGCAGCATTATATTACTACTCAACCTGATCAAGCATTGTTGATCACTTTCAGATTAGATTTAGGAAAGAGAATGATCACTGAAAACGTTGTAATGAGAACTATTACTTTTCTACAATTAAATTTTAGCCTAACAGACATAAGAGACTATATTGCTGCTCATTTGGCTGGAAGTATTCTGGGTATTGTTTTTCTGAACAAAGTTTGACTGATCTTTTCAGCAGCGTATCATGCCTCATCTATTTGGTCTGTTGTGTTTAACTTCAGCATCTTTCCCCTTGTCTTTGTGCATCATGAAATAAATAAACTAAAAACCATTTGGTTTTGCATAACGTAATGAATTTTCTGGAATCACACATGCAAAGTATTCAGATGAAATAAATGGTCCTCTGATGCCAGGATTTAAATGCATTTTTGATCCATGTAATCTTTGAAAAAAATATATTTTAAAAATCCATTTAATCTTTGAAAAGATAGAAATATCTGACTGGAGTAACATGTCTAAAGAAATGTAACTGCGTTTAGTAGTTTCAGTTGTTAGCTGAAGACTGAATTTCATAATTTCTAAATATTGACAGATTTTTTAAATGCGCATTATTTATCACTCTATATTATCTATTTGATTACTAATGGTAAAGCAATTTAGTACATTTTCAGAATTCACAAGTACAAATGTGACAGTTAAGACCCACAAGATACTTCTGCTGTAATATTTCTGTCCAAAGTTGCCTTAAAAATATGTTAAAACACAATATTAGTGCTGAGCATTTGAAGTGGCCAACAGAATTGGTCTGGTTTGCATGTGGGTCGTTCAAGACCATACCGAACATATGCAAAAATGAATGGTAGCAATCACGTTAGTAACGAACTCAGAAACAGGAAAATTCTTCATCTTAAATAAGCCTGTACATCTTGTGGGCACCATTTTCTTTTAAGAAATGTGGGTCCTAAGAAATCTTTTGTTCTAAAAAGGGATTTAAAGCCTATGCTGTTTCTTTATGGCTATAATGAGGCCACATGCTTTTAGCACATTCAGCTGTGAAGACCGCCCTGGTGCTCTGATACAGCATTATTTTCTTACATAAAACGTGTTGCTCAAGCAGGAATATGGTGTAGTTAGTGCCTTACAGTTACTGTTTTACCCCACCAAGTGATGTCCACCCTATTCTGATCAGGTAGATACCACTGCCTGGTAATAGACAGGTCGGTAACAGGATTTTAAAACCAGAGAAAGCAGGGATCCTCCAGGTGCTGGTTTAAAGACCTTGTTTTCCACAAATGCTGTCCCTCGGTCGGTCTTTGCCAATGCCGACATCTGACGGGGCAGGCTGGGCACAAGTGGGGCCGTCGCAGGTCCGGCGCGGCTCTGCTGAGCGACGCGAAGTCCTGCTCCCCATGCCCCGGCCGGGGAACCCCGCTCTGCTACTGGCTGCGCTCCGTCTCGCTGGTGTTTACCGTCTGCAACGGGGCGCAAACAGCCTGCACCTTGAAATCAAAGAGGAAAATGGGCTTCTCTACATGTGGTTTCTTCGTCTCTTCCTAAGCAGTTCGCTCAAACAGCTCCCAGCTCCCAGGCTGTCAGATTTTGATGAGGAGGCAAGACATCCTCATATTTTGTTTAGAGAAAATATAAGATAGCAAAACCATTCCAAAGAGAAATAGCTGTAATAACTAGATGTCCAGGAAGGGCAGAAAGCTGCAGTTTGTGGTATTGATAGCAACAGCCAACTATAGTTTTTAACCTGTGAAATGAATGGATCTAAACACTATTTAATATAACTAATACTTGCAGCCACAGAATTCACAGCCATTTAATTTGAAAGTAAGTGGGTTTAGTTTAATGAGAGGATTTAAAGGAGAACAAAAGATGCCTGGCAAAAATCAAAATGGGTATTTTGAAGGATTAGAAAGAGAACAAGTGGAAGGAGATGCTCTCAGTGGAACCCTGAGCAGTGACATCTACTTACATAGTCCTTTAGGTAATACTTAAGCATAAGAAACCAAAATAACAAGAAAACCATCATAGTCACTGTTTTTATTGTGGAAGATGATCAAAAGGCAGAAAAGTTTGCAGATTGCATTCACTCTGCAATTAAAATATCTACATAGACCTCAGGTTTTCTCAGAGTTTGAAACAAATCCTCTGCTGGGGCAAATAGATTGATCTTTCCATTAGTTGCAATGAAACAATGATTTTTTACATTTGCTGAGAATTTGATCCTTTCCCAACTTCTCACACCCAGGCTGGACATATTTCAGTCTTGATTTTATGTGCTTTCAAAATCTGAATAAGCTGAGCAGCACCTGGAGATCACAGCCCAGGTTCAGTTGTCCTTCCCAACCAGTCTGAGCACCCAGAGCTCAGCAGTGACAATCTGCCACATAAATTCCCAGTAAAGTAATAAACCTAAAAGAAAGAAACCAAACTTTGTGGGTCAAACATCGCTTTGCATTCCTTCAATCTGAGTCATCGGAGGCATTGGTAGTGGTAGGCGTTCCCCCTTAGAGGATTGCTTGCTGCTGTAAATTAGCAAAGCTTCTCTAAATGGCATCAACTCTTTCCTCCTTCATCACAGAACCTGCTATGTTTACCAAAGCAGCTGGGTAACACTGCTGTCTTTATATAGGTGGGGAAACTGAGGCATCCAGCATCTAGCCATCTGTCAATCAGTGCAGGAAGCAGCAGAAGCAAGAATAAAATAAAAAAATCTCAGGTCCTACACAGACCTTTTTAAACAAAGACACCATGATTTCATGGAACAGAGGTGCACTTACTCAGACAAAATGTGATTCCATGCAGTTGGGAATAAATAGCTCTGAGCACCTACCAGGACAGCTGAAATCCAGAAGATGATCGCCCAGATGGTCCACATAGTCAATCACAGTCTGTTTCCTTCATCCCTCATGCACCTGAGGCCACTGGGCTGTCTGTATGCTCTCCAGCGTGGCTCCTAGCTCCTTTCACTTCATCCCTTTCCCTCCTCGCTTTTTTTCCTTCTTAGCTTTGACCATCCTTAGCCAATGTTTCTCTCCAGCTTCTGAGCTCTAGAGAGCATCAGCAAT
>NW_010555606.1:29033-33603 GCF_000687285.1 Phaethon lepturus
GCCCCGTCCGCCCGCCAAGCTCTCCTCCTCCTCTGCAGAAGCCTCCTGTCCCAAGAATAGCAGCACCTCTGTTGAGCATGTCCCTACTATCGTCTGCCTCCCTTCATGGCTATTATTCACTGTTATCGACGGGTGCCGCTAGGGAATGATCATTCCTCGTGCTCCCATGATAAGGGACCAAGCAGGATTCCCGTGTAAGATGCCAGCCCCACAATGGCAGAGGTGATTAATCAAGGGGAGATACAGCCCTGGAATAAGTGCCCTGCTGAGAAGCAGTGTTGGAGGAATGTGATTCAGGCTGCCTGCACTGCTGCTGCTCCCGGCAGCTCTGCGCATGCCTCCTGCAGCGAGCGCAATGTCCCCGAGAGCCAGAAACCAGGAGGCTGGCAGAGCCTGCTGCAGGAGAGCCAGCTGCCCGCGCCTCCCGCCCAGCCCGGGCGAGCACCGCTGCCGCAGCTGAAGACGACCTTGAGTCTGGGGTAGGCACCAGAGAAAGGGCAAACAGGGGATCTGCTCTTCCCACCCCTTCCAAAGAGGACTTTAAATGCTCCCCGAGCTTCACCCTCTCCTCCAACATCCAGACAAACAGCCAGTCTGCATTTCATCCCGATACTAGAGCTTGCAAGATGTCATTGCGTTTGGATCCCTGCGACACCTTGTTGCTGGGATGTAGATTGCAGCCTGGGTTCCCCAGAGGCAGGTCCTCAGCAGTCCCCTTCCTTTTTGTTTTTCCAGGTTTTGTTTCTGTGGCAAAACTGTTGTAAAGGGGCTGTGTGCTTACCCTGGGTGTGGGCTCCCAGCTGCCAAGGCAGGCGCTCCAAACCCTTGCTTGCCAAGTTCACTTGTAGCAGAATAATGAACATGGCTTCAAAAAAGAGCCGAAGTTTGCACCGTGCACTAGTGCTCTTTCTCAAAGTACTGCAGTCCTCAGCTTGGCAAAGTGTCTCGAAACATCTCTTACCACCTATTCCAATTTACCACCGCCCATCACACCAGACAGGTCAAACATGATGAGGGGCTGCCCAGAACACAGGTGTGCTCCAGATCTACCACTAAAGTCAGTGACTATGTCCATAAAACATGTTGCTCGTTACCCGTGCACTGAAAATCCAGCTGTTGAATTAAGCAAGTCATCCGCTGGGCAGCGCAATGAAGGAATCCGGGATTCCTAGCGAGTGCTGCGCTTTCCTGTGCCCACTCTGACCACAGTAACTCCAGCTCACCTCTATATGTGCTCCTTAGGACTGTCAAATTGCAATGCTCTCTGTTGCCCTACACACCACCCGCACCTCTCCCCGCACCGCAGAGCAGGAGTTGGGCAAGCGGCAGCGTTTGCTGTAACCCCACACTACGTCTGTCCTGCCCAGCCGCCCGGTTTGCGTGCCACGCTCACACTGCATCCTTTCCCCTGCGAAGGGCAAACATTTCAGTCTTCCTTGCCCCTGCCCACACTAAATTTATAGGAACTTTCATTTTTTGAAGAGCTCTGCTTTCCCACAGAGTTCAGTTGAAATTGGTCAAAGGGTTAAACAAATTGTTAAAAGGGCGATCTGAGGGGCAGCCAGCCAATTACCGCAGCCTGAAGAAACCACATTGGCAATGCTGCATCATCTCAGTGGGGTGCCAAGTCCTTCTCTCTCTTCCTTTGGCCCAAGGGATATTTTATTATTTTGTTCACAGTGTAACAGTTTCCCCTGAAAGTCACCACTCTTGCTCACATCTGTGAAATTGAGGGAGCTTTGCTCCTGAACGTACTTCTGAACGTGGGGCATTTGCTGAAATAGGCAATGGTTGCCCAGGAGTTTCGGAGAGACGATGTTGGATTTAAACACCAATGGTGTGAATGAAGAGCCTAATATTTTGTGACCCTCCCATTATATTCATGTGCCAACTGAGCGTTTGAAACAAGCTGGATGCAAAATAAAACCTGGAAAATTCTCACCTGTGCAAACCATTGCTTGACTTGCAGCACAGCAGATGTCTGTGCAGTGAGACAGACACCGTGGGCTGGGAAACCGAGGGGTAGCAGCAGACTACAGAGAACTATTAATAAGAATTCACATATTCTGAGATGAGGCTTTGTTTAATTAAACAATGTAGCATTGCACTTGGCTGTGTGCATCTACCTTCATTCCTATTCAGTATATCCATTTTAAATTAGTCACAGCTGCAATTTCTTTCAAGTCTGTAATCTAAACCAGAAATTAAACATCAGAATTTGTTCATGCAATCTTGAAAGAATTTCAATTGTAATTTTAGTAGTAAAGAAATTATTTTGCTTTGCATTACTCTGATTGTAGGATTGTTTACTTATCACACTAACCAACGTTGATATTCAATATTTATTTGTTAATACTTAAAATTTCCATTAGTACTTCAGTCTAATAATTCATCTTTCTCCCTCCTTTGCTAAATAATTAAATTGTTTGCAATGCCTCTATTACAGCTTGACAATCAGGCCACGCATTTTTTATCTGATGTTTGGAATATAGAGATAAAACTGATGTGAGAATCACCTATTTAAATCTTAGTTCATAATCTTTATTTATAGTAGTCATCCCAAGGAAATCTGCAGATTTGCTGGCTGATAACCCCCTCTTTTCACCTACCTTTTCCACTGATTTGCTACCTCTCAGGAAACCTTACGGAGTGCTTTTCCAGAGGTGCATCATATTCAGCTCCTCTGATGTGGAAGCGGAGTTGGATTCTGGTTTACACTCAACTATCACTGTCCAAAGAGACAGATGTACACGTGAATTGTGTTTCTGTGGGAGGAGAAATATGTTAACATGCTATTTGCTATATTATGTTCCTACAGCCTTTTTCTTGGGAACAGGAACAAAAACCCAGCAAACCCATAGACCTAAACAAGCTCAGCGTGGGACACTGTGATTAAGCTTTGGAGCCGGCAAATCTTATTTTCTTTTGCCAAACTGTGCCATGCAAAAAACGTAGCATTTTGCAGAGACATCTCCCCTTGTCCTGATTTGGGCAGCCCAGCCCCCTGTGAGGGCTCTCCAGCAGATCCATTCTGCAAAAGAAAAGAATTTCAACCATCTCCCCAGCTTGTCAGGTGGAGAATAAACTGTCTGCCTTGGTCTGTTTACTCAGCTGAGGAGAATGGGTAGTTTGGAAAAGCACTCTCTTGCTTTCTCCCCTGATGGTTGAAATGGTCAAAGCTCCACCAAAGGCAGATAGCTGCACACAAGGGGCTACGAGGAGGAAGAGGTGCGTGCACCCAGGAGAGGAAGGCTGAGACAAGAGGTTTGGCAGGCAGGAGGTGTTTGAGGGACCTCTCTGGGGGGTTACGCGCCTTTCGAGTAACGTAGCATGCCGGAGCACACACAGAGGTGAGGTGAGGACCAACTCCGACAGAATATGTGCCATGAAATGGTGCCATAGTGAGCTGCTAGAGTTCTCTTCCACTTCTGCACTTCACCAGTGGATGAGTTGATCCTGAACGTTCTCCCAAACCCAGCTTGAAAGCTATCCTCACTGGGCATCTCTCCTCAGCTTCATCAGGGCTGCGGGCATCATTCTTTCCTCATTAACAGCAATTACATTTCACTAAGTATGGGAACTACATTCTGGGAGCCGGATTTTATGATCTGAAGTTTCTCTTCTTTTTTATCCAAACTGAATGCCTCACTGCTTCCGGTCACATTTTACCTCTGTGTTAGAAATGCTGAAAGAGGAGAATTTTATTCTTAGACTATGTAAGAAAAAAAGTTCTGGAAATATTTCTAGCTTTCTATATTGAGTGTCCTTGAGACATCACAAAAAAATCATCAGGGCTATGAACACGGATTGTCCCAAACACACATTCATGCCCAAGACAAACGTAATACACCCATGGGAGAAGGAGCTGGGGCAGCCAATACTCTCAAATGTATTTTTGATGCTACCTAATGCAGGATATCAGTGCAGACGACTTTGGTGTTAATCCTCCTCTATGGCTCCTCCACCGACTCCGTCGGGAGTCTGGGGAGGGATTACAGGTTTGGGTCAACACTTACAAAGGATGCCAGGGTGTCTGCGGCAAAAGAGGTTGTATCTACCCCAGGCAGCAACACTGCTGTGCGTAATTCTGCATTTCTGGGTCTTGTCAATCTGTCCAGATCACCTGTCTGAAGGATGAAAAGAAAAAAGAAATTGTGCTTTCCCTTTTCCCCTGTACCCATGCAGGTAAAAGTAAAATAATGTATGGTAAGAGCAATACACTGAATTTTCAGGATCGTGTTTCAAGGGACTGCTCTTTAATCTGGAAAGTGAGAATATGTAAGTAGTGGGGAAAAGCGATGGTCTGTTTTAAGCCGGCCTGGACAGACACCGCACAATCCCAGCCAGCTTCGTGTTTCAGACCTCAGAGAAGAACCTTTATTTGAGCCTTACAAAGGAAGAACAATGTATACGTTAACAGACAACTGTTTTTAATGAAAAAAGCGCCTCTGCCGTCTCTGCGGCCACACTGTGGATCCTGAAAACGACGCTGACTGAGGGGGCATGGGGGTGGGTGTGTGTTTTGTTTCTTTTTTGTACTTTTGCCGCCAGAGCCAGCCGAACTCCAGCG
>NW_010555607.1:0-885 GCF_000687285.1 Phaethon lepturus
CTGTAGTGACAGGAGAAGGGGTAACAGTTTTATACTGAAAGATGGTAGACTTAAATTGGACATAAGGAAGAAATATTTTATAATGAGAGTGGTGAAACACTGGCACAGGTTGCCCAGAGAATTTGTGGATGCCCCATCCCTGGAAGTGTTCAAGGCCATGTTGGATGGGGCTTTGAGCAACCTGATCTATTGAAAGATATCCCTACCCATGGCAAAGGAGTTGGTCTAGATGATCTTTGAAGATCCCTTCCAACCCAAACCATTCTATGATCCTATGATATCACTGTATCAGAATTGTATGGGCACACTGAAACATGACAAAGCAGTAGATATTGCAGATATCTATGCATTTAGAAAATATGAAAGTGATTAAAATTGTACTTGGCAAGGAGGAGCTGTGTGTGCATGTACGTGTTAGGTATCTATCCTACTTTCAGGTTGCACTTTCTGGACACACTAAAATCTAGTAATGCATTTCAACAGTAGTAGTTGGTGTGGCATGATCTATTCTAACAAGATGCTCAATTTAGTCTGTATCACAGTATCATGCAAAAGCTGCCACAAAAATAAATTTCTCTAAAAAGGAGAAAAAAAATCACCTTTTTTTTTTTTAACGCTGTGGAACAGGCCACAGGCGCTTTGACAGTGATTGAAGCTGTATCTAAGCTGCAGTCTGTGAATCCTGAGTACTTCCCAGGAAAGCTGAAGCACCGCTCCCGTCCGAGCAGTGCGGCAGGGCTGTGCAATCCCACCTCCGCTCACGCAGGGTGTGCCGGTACCCCTGCACCCCCGGGAAGGAGAGCCGCCCTCCCGCAGCGCTCCCGCACCCCAGGGATTTGCTGCAGGTACCATCTCCCGCCTACTTTGACCCAAGTGCTCAGAGCA
>NW_010555607.1:913-4723 GCF_000687285.1 Phaethon lepturus
TTTTTTTTTTTTTTAAATTATGCTCAGGGTTATTTATTTTCTTGCTAGCAGTGCCCATGAGGGCCCTGCAGCTTGTCCCACCCCATCCGCCCCTTGGCCTCGCCACCCCCTTAGGTGGGGGTCACCCCAAGCTTGGGTGAATTTTTTTGCTTCTAGGCAGGGAAGTTAAAGGTAGTTTAGCCACTCTTTTCCATGAATCTTAACAGTGCTCTGTAACTTTGGGTAAGCTTTAGCAATGTGAAAGAATATGTATGTGGAAGGAAAGAAATTTTGACCTCATTTGCGCCCATGTAGTCCACTGTGCGCTATTTGGTGTTTGAGATGGGAGGAGGCTAGAGCCCTAGCAGGTGCCTGGTATCTCATCCTAATACTGGAAACCTCTTGGCCAGCAAAGGTCAAGGAGGGACAACTTATTTTCTCCTTCTTGCTTATGGGACTTGAAATAAATCAAAATTGACAGGAACCTACAACCAGAGATTTTGTTTGTATCCAAACCAGGACAAGGTAAAACTAGGATCTAGGTAAAAATATCTAACTAGGATTTAAAGACACTACAATTGAAGCACGTTAACCAGTAACCTCTATCAAATTTGCTAAAACCCTCAGGTTTCTCGTCTCTAATCTCCACTTACAATATCGATGCTAAGAGTTACAAAGCAGTGAATGGTATGCGTATCTTATCTGGTGTTCAATGCAAAGGTGATGGTTTTGAAGGCAGTACTGTCTCAGAACTTCAAAGTCGCTGGTGTTCATGTTACATAGAGTACCACTTGGTGGTCATTTGGAAGGCGCTTCTACTTCTGTGTAACTTTCTTCTAGGTTGGGTATAAATATTCCTGGGAGGCTAAACAGAAATGCATTTCATTTAGATACAAGTCTTAGGCACGAGTTAGAAAACTGCTGACTGTAATGAAAATATATCAGCACTTAGTAGTATCCAATAATATAAAAAATGCAGTTCGGAACATCTTCAACTACATATATATGTGTGTGCGTCTATATATAGGTATAAAGGTACAATAAGTACATGTATATAAACACAGACACATATAGAGAAATATTCACAATTTGAACTGTATTTGTAACTAACCTGAAATACTGCAGCAAAAGTTCATTCTGATGAACCATTAATATAGTATTTTCCAACTTTTGGCTCTGACCATAGTTAAAATGTTAACACATCAAACTAAACGTTTTGCTATCCTAACTTCCCGCTGTCCTAGCTTTTTGCTATCTTTTTTGCTACCCTAATCAACATGTCAGAACCAAGAGCTCCTACATGGGGACTATAAGAGCACCCTGCCTAGTGTAAAAGCTATGCAGCTACTGAGCATGCTTGCAGCCATGAACCTTGGGCACCTGTTGATGGTAATACTTCCTTGGATGGTAACATTTAGCAAATTGGAAACGCATGAAAGGCAAGGGACCTGCGGCGTGCAGGTGCCAAATCATCGCCGCAAGGTTCTGACTTTTGCTGGAGAGGAGTTCCCTGATGAGCAGCGATAAAAAGAAGTGGACGATGTGGGTGGGAGTTTCACGGGGCTCACGGCATCTCCCTCCTGCAGCTTCCAGAGGAGCTCTTCGTTAGTCCTGCTCAACTTCTTCTTTTCCTCCACTTCTTTCTCAACGTACTCTTGAAGATTAGCGTTCTCCTCTGACAATTGCCTGGAGGGGGAAGCAGGACAATATGTAAGGCACACCAGTGTGAAGACGGTGGCATTAATGCAGCCTGCGCTGCACAAGAGGCAGGGCTAGGCAGGACCCTGAGCACCTACCTCCATCCCATCCCATCCCATCCCATCCCATCCCATCCCATCCCATCCCATCCCATCCCATCCCATCCACCTGACCCTCCCACCCCACCCGCCCGCGCCTACGTTACAGCTAAGCTGCCCAAGCTGGGGCACAGCTGTCCCTGGGTCTCTTCACTGCTGGGCAAGAAAGGCATCTCCACAAGTCACAGTGGCCCTGCAATGTCTGACTGCCTCCAGATGCACCTGTGTCTTTGCTTTACACCCTTCTGGGGCAGCTCAGCTGCCAAAGCTTAGATGGGATGAGCCCCAGCCTTCCTCTGTGGCCTCGTGCAAGCTGTCAGCATCATGCATGGCATGCAAAGGTGCCAAGGGCTTTGTGCATTGACCACATACTCCAGACACTTTAGAAATAGCCATTTTCCCATACAGACAACAAAGTAAAAACTGGAAAATCTGAAAAGAAAAATCTAACATATTTGTTTCTTTATTTGTACATTTTAAAGTAGCAAAAATGCAAGGCTGTAGTGCACTGCAAGAACAGGATCCTCCACTCATGGACAGAGTGAGAGAGAGCAGTTGCATCCCCAAACAGCTGCTACTGCATGCAAAGGGAAAGGAGTCTGTGCTCTCCATGCTCCCCATTTTAGCCAATGTCCTGATGCAGGATGCAACTCAGCTTCAAGACCTCCCCTCTCCTCTGTAAATGGTCATGAGGCCATGGGTCCTTCTCCAGCTCCTTCCTCCTTGGTCCTAACAAACCCTCTGTTCCTGACTGCAGCACCAGGGAAGCTTGACTGGTAAGGACCAGGGAGGTGTTTTCCCCAGAATGCCTTATAACCTGATGGCTTTTTGGGAGGTGGGGCATGGAAATCTCCTATGGGCACCACAAGCTCAGTGAGTCTGCTCTCATCTAACCAGGTGAGTGGTTTTAAAAGAAATGGGGCAGTGCAGGCAGACTGTGGGACCTGATCGAGATGCATTTTGGGCATGTGCTGGCAACACCACCGTCCCGGAGGATGCACGCAGGAACACCTGGCTTCTGCAGCCCCATTACAGCTTGGGCAGGAGCCAGGTCCTGATGTGATCAGCCTGAGGCAGCTCTGGGCACACACCTAACCTGATTTACAGGCAACTTAGGATTTTAGAGAAATAAACAGGGAGGCACCTAGCCTCCCTCCTACATATTTCCAGGGTTCAGAGATTTTGGATGCACTCATGAAATTCTGCACAACTCCTTTTCTGGGTATAGCCCAAAACCCATAGCAGATGCCATGTACTGCTGTTCCACTCTGTGTCATCAAAAGTCTCTGAGAGGGTGGGGTTGGCATTTCTGATTTTGTTTAAAAAGCATTTTTAAAGAATTTCTGCTTTTTTAGCCTTGGTTCCTACAGAAATGGAGCTCAGATGATCAAGAATATGTCTGTTCTTCTCCCACTCCCTGAAAGTTTTGAACCATGAAGCAGAGGCTAGCAGAGTCAAAGGATTAAAAGACACAAGTTGGCAAAAGTTTTCAGAAAGCTGTTTGCCTGGTAGAGGAGGAAAATCCTACTCACAGTCCTGTTGGGGAACCAGCTGTGGCATGAACTCACGGTCTAACAGGCATGAGGAAGTCCACATGGGAGCTCACCCTGAAGAAATAACTCCATAGGAAACCTCTTGCTACACAGGGAATTACTTTTTCTTTTGCAGTGTCTAACAAGACAGGCCATAAAAGTTATACACAAAGCCTTACTATATCCTTTTCCAGCCAGCATTCACTGAGAAAAAAAATAAAAGCACATGCCTTCCCTGCCTTTGTGTGGTTCTTAGTGTGTGACTGGCTGGTAAAGCTCATCTGGGTACTGGGAACAGGCTACTCACACCGGCACAGACGGCGCAAGGGCACGGTGAAGGGCTCAGCTCCTTCCTCTGCTAAAGGCACTGCTTGGACACAGAAAGCAAGCGCAGCCCACAGCCCGCCCACACGTATCAGGCTCCTTTACGTTGGAGGCTTAATGCTGCTTGCTGGAGGTATGGCAGGATGCCTTCATGAAAGGCAGGTCCTGCTTGACCTGAT
>NW_010555608.1:0-6000 GCF_000687285.1 Phaethon lepturus
GGTTGCTGGCTGGGGCTAAACCACGACATACAGTCACAGTTGCCTCACAAAGTTAAACAATAGTTGCCTGGGTCTTCAAACAAAAACAAATATAAAACTTTTCACAGCAGGTTTTCTTTGCAATTTGTATTGGAAAATAGCAAAATGTTTTAGCAAACCCAGGATGATAAACTGCTGGAGAATCTCCCTTTTTGTGCACTTTCCTTCCCTGCCTCCTGAGGTCCCAGTGAAATGTTAGATCATGACATGAGCACAAAGTGTAAACAAACCAAAGACTGATGTGTGTGTTGGAATTTTTAATGTCACATGGTGTGTGGGGGCTAAAAAATGCCCAATTTCCATTCTGCCCAGCAAGGACAGCCTTGGCAGCCCCTGCCTCCGTGCACAAGTGGGGACCTGCACAGCCCAGCAGCCTCCGCACTGGTTTGCCAGCGCTGCCAAGATGCTGTCTGGAAGAAGGCAGTAGAATTGCTCAGACTCCTTGTTTGAGCAGGGCTAAAGGCTAGCAAACTGTGACTGAACACCAAAACTAAATGGGAATATCGGGATCTCTCACCTAATAAATACCAACGTGAAAACAGTAGCCAATTGTCCATGAGAAAAAAAATCCACCCCTCCCCCAGGATCTTAGAAATCAGGAGGAGAAGAGTAAAGAATAAACCAGAGAATTTTCTTATGTCCTTGCACAACTCCATGGTGTGCCTGCCTCTTGAATCCTGTAGGCAGGTCTGATGTCCACCCCATCACACAAAGGTAAAGCAGGAATAAAAAAAGCTTTGTTCAAGTTCTCAGATTGGCAACATGAAAGCTCAAATTTGTGGAATTGTTCCCCTGGGAAAAGCAGACTATGGTCAAAAAGCAGACAATAATGGATGAATATTGTAATAATCTATAACATCATGAGCAGGATGGAAAAAAGAAAAGGAAAAAAAAGTGTTCTCATGTACAGGAACAAGAGAACAGTGGGTAAAACCAAGAGGTGTCAGGTTCAAAAAGGAATGAAACAATTTCTCCCAAAACATGTTGTCAATCTGTGGAAGAGATTGCCACAAGACGTTATGGATTATGAAACTATGTAAGGATTCCAATAGCTTTAGACAATGAAAGAAAAAAAAAACATTAAAGACTACAAAATATAAAGATGCGAAGAAGTCCAAGGTGCAGGTGACTGGAAACCTGGAGGATAATACCTGAGAGGTAGCGTTGTTTGGTTGCCTTTGTCTTTCTTACACTTTTGTTTGACATCTGCAATTGGCTGCTAAGTTTGAAAGACCTTGTGGTCCAGGTAAATTCTTCTATGAAAGATCATAAAAGACCGAGGACAACTGAAAATCAGACCATCAAGATGTGCTTTGGGCACTGGTGTCCCTAAAGTAATGGTTTAATAAACCACCATGAGACTGAGACACTTTAAGAGGGTTGTGTGGATTGCTTGCACCACGTAAGCAAAGGAAAGGGCTCGGAGACCGAGAGAGAGCAACTGGACATGAACTCCCAGGGCAATGCCATACCTTAAAAACATGTAGGTCTCACCTAGATGGATTAGCATCCTGAAGAGATCATGTCTTTTCTTCTCTTGCTTTCATCTGCCTTACAAGAACATGGAATAGTGTGCTCTCTAGTAGTCTGGCTTTGCTCTACAGACTGTTTAGTACCTAATCCAAAGATTCATCAGCATTAAATACACAAAAGAGTCTCCTGAGGCTTCCAAAAATATGATACACATGGGAAATTCTTAGTTCTTAACCAATTCATTAATGTTGCCATGCTTCCAACACCTCCTCTCACACATCAGCAAAGTCTAAGCTTACAGAAATGCTATTTATAGGAAAAGGCACAGGAGATTCCAGGCACTGTTGCCATACCACTATAGTGGTTGCTCCCTCGTTATGGAGATGTAAAATATAAGGAGCTTTAAAAGAAGGATATTTCTCTGTCTATGAGTGTATTTGGATTCCAACAAAGAAAAGTGGCTTCTACGTTCACTGGTCAGTAACAAAATAATTTTCTTATACTGCAAGCTTTGAAAGAACCGCTTTTCTCAAACTGTCTCATGTGTTGTTCATCTGTTCGCAGGACACAGAGCTGGAGGAGGAATTTCTTCCTTTGCATTGCTGATCAGGTGTTTTCCTCCCTTGGATTTACAAAACCAGAGCAAAGACTGCCCATCCCAGCTGAGGATGGACGAGGACCCTGGGCACTCTCTGGGCACTATGGCTGCTGTCATCGCCAACGCTGAAGTGAACAGGGACTTCACTGGAGCAAAGCTGGAGCTTTCCTGAGCAGGTAATTACGTTGATGCAAAAAGCTGTCATCCAAATGACAGCGGCATATTTGTAGTGTGGTGATATGCATCTGCAGGCAAGTGCTGGGCTGCACAACGGGTAAGATTCCTACTTCCCACCCCAAAGCTCAAACGTTTCAGATAAACAGTCTTTTGAATAGAGGTATTTTTAAATGCTTAGTTTACCTAAGGTATTAGAAAGCAAGAAAGCAGTTTATTTTCCCACCAGAAATCAGCAAGTTTTAGCATGCTTTTTTAATAGATTTTGTCTCAGATCTTTTCTAATCTGTTTCTGTATTGTTGTTCTTTTTTTTTCCTAGCCCTTTTTTCCCTTGGTGTGTCCCGTAGTTGCATGTTGGAATATTTTTGTCATCATCTTCATTACTGTTCAGCAGAGATTTTAAGTACTAGTTCAAGCCAGTTTCATTTCAAAAAGGCAAACAGTTCACCTGTCAAAATCCAGTTCTCTTCAAGTGATTCAGGCAGATCAGGATTCCTTTTCAGGCTACTTTTCAGAGACTCCAGTCAACATTTTCTTCAGTTTTATTCAAACATATTTGTTCACTAACTAAGTCAACCTAGTTCACACCAGTTCCTCAATTCCTCACTTTCATTCAGTTTTAACTATAAGCTAAAACCCCCCATGAATTTCTTTAAATGTTTTCACTCCAAAGAAAAACCAAAAATCTGAGTTTCCATTTTTCAGTGCTGTGCTGCCTTTTAAAAGTCTACAGGAATAATCTGAAGGGCTGAGAAGGGGAGACACAACTAACTTTAAGGCTGAGGAACAGGAGTGAAGATTTGGAGAAGGCATTAGGAAGGCTGGCTGCCATGATTTGGGTGTCTATTACAAGAGATTTCACAAAGCTGTGATGATGGATTTTCTGAACATCAGGATCCTTATTCTGTTTAGCTTGTCAAATTTGAAGTATCAGAATGACATTTCAAAGTTTCTCATTTAGAAGATGGCATTTTATTCCTCATTTCTGTTGTGGGCTCCTAGTACGGACTCTCTGTTAAAATCTTCAGCTTTTTAAATGTATAAAATTGTCTAGGTCATATTTCCAAGTAATGAATTCCTTCATGCTACTTGAAGTACTTAGAGAATACATCCATTCCCTTGTATATACCATTTCTGAACAGAATAATTTCCTTCATTATTCAAAACCACTTGATTTAGAAATGAATAAATCAAGATGGATTTTTTCCCCATTTTAAGCAGTGTGGGAAAGAATTGCAGAACTTACTTTACCCCTTCTTGTACTGAACTGTGTCATATGTTGCAAGTTTCCTTGTATACAACTACAAACTTGTCATACTTTATCTACAAAGAGAAAATGCTATTTCTTTCTGAGTAAATATTTTATTCTTTTTCCCATCCTTTATTAAGGATTGTATTTGCCATAATCACAATTTTTTAGTGAGTTTCATCAGGGTTTTGTTGCTAAGGTGTAGTTGGGAAACCCCACTCCCACAACTATTCTGATTTCAGGCCTGATTCTGACCTCAATTCCGATAAGAAAAGGCAAGGTACTATAATATTATGCGGCGGGCCCTCACCTCTGATATGTGAATGGAACTTTAGCAGGGGTATCTGGAGGAAAAAATTATGTCAGGAAAGGGTTAACTATAGAAGTGGCTGATTCAGTCAAGTCCTGGGAAGGTCTGACTGGAGTTCTGAGCAAGAATATTCAGTATCTGACACCTAGGAGATATGCAGGAGATATTCAGCAGAAATCTCAGTTTCTGAAGAACAACCACTATATGGGGTTTGGTGAGAAGTCTTAACATTGAGGTGTCCTTTAGTCTTTTCTCTTGCCTGTTAAATAACATTAGCCAGTACAATCTTTTAAAGCATTGCTCTTTACAGACTTGTGTTGTGCACCAGACTGTAGTCAAACCTTGGAAAGCCCTACAGAAAGTGAGCGTTGTCTCCTGCTCATTCCAGTTCACCACAGCTAGGTACGTTGGTTTGTAAGGATTATTTTACCTGCAGCGTGGGAGCTGTTTCTTCTACACCGGTACTCGAAATTTTTCTTCCATGATTAAGTTACGGAGTTCCCAATTGCAACAGGTTGCATTACACACAAAAACATGTCTCAAGGAGCGTAATTGTCAGCAAGCAAGGTTGACACAAAGGATTTACGTCTGCTGCCCTTTCCTTTTTCTCCATAATATACCCTTGAACTGAGGCTTTTGGGTGAGATCCCTCCCTGTAACTAGTGAAAATACCTCTTAGGTAGGGCGCTTTGACATGTGTCGTGCAAATACTTTGCTTTGGGCATGTTAAGTCATCCTCTTCGGTGGAAGCGTTTGTGTGAGCTAAGGTGTGTGCTCATAAACTGTTACAAGACTGAAGACACAAAGCTACGTCCTCCCCAGGGCTATTAAGCACTCAGCAGTCACTGCACTTTCAAGCTGCTTTTCTTGTTCCACCTAGAGGAAAAAGTGTGTGTGCGTATGCGTGAGTATTTAAAACGCTTCCATAAATACCAGCACTTATTTTGTTAGTTTTCAACAGTTGGTCAGTTAGTGTCTCCACCAAGTGTTGGGAGATTTTAAGTGCTCAGAAGACTCAGTCAAATAAAAGGGACCTGAGTTGATGTCGGAGACAAATGAAGGATTCTAGGTGGGCAGGTCAGTAGGAGACAACACAATTAAAAAAGATGAATGAACCTGGATTTACTGGTCAAGAAGCTGAAGAACTAGTTGTACCTAAGCAGTAAACCATGAAGATTGAGTTGTTCTTTTACTCTTGAAAAAAGTAACTCTCATGATATCAGCAGAATCCAGAGTAACTGGGGTAAAGGTGTGAGGGGGAGATCGCGACCACTGACTCTCTTGAGGGACTATGCAAATTACCCCCCACTCTTTTTAGGAGCTTGCATGATAATTTAAATATGTGTTACCAGTCATAGTCAATGTGGTAGTTACTAGCCAATGAATGTAAATTTGGGAGGTTCTCTATTGTTTTCGCTAATTGTGTAACAGGACAAATACGCAGCGATTCCTCTGTGTGGTGTGCTGGCTTTGTGGAACCCAGCACCCACACCTGTGCAAATGTGCGTTAAATAAAATACCTCTACTCTGTGTGCATATTGAAGTGTTGCACACCGGCTACACAATCCCCCTTTTGGGACAACAGTTCTCGCAGTACAAGACAACACAGTTAATGGGTTATGGAAAAGATTATGTTTAACACTACTTGTTAAATTGCATATTTTAAAATTATTTCTTTTTACTGAAGTATGGAGCAATTTTTTTGCAGTGGAAGGCTTGAGTATGCTTTAGGGGCGAGAGGTGATCTTCTGGCGAAAATTTTCTAAGACAATTCAGTAGATGTTTTTACTTAATTTTCTGATGTTTTAGGAACCACCAGGATTCAGAAATGTAGTTAAATGTGTGCTCAGTGGGTACCTGTGGCTGGGCTAAAGACCACTGTCAACACACACACACACACTCTGTAGGTCTCTACAGTAACTGGCCTTGCACGCTCGGTCTACCTAGTAAATGTCATTGACTTGATGTTCCCTTTCCCTCTCTGAAATAAATAACCTGCCTCATTCATGTTTTCCTCTTTTGCCCCTGTCCTGCTGACTCAACACCCTTATTTCATGACTCTATACCCATGTTCAGTGACACCAGTAAATTAGCATTTCCCCCTTTTCAACATCTGTCATTTGTCACAGAATCACAGAATCATTAAGGAAGGAAAA
>NW_010555609.1:0-218 GCF_000687285.1 Phaethon lepturus
CAGAGCATGAGGACGAATCTAGAGGTCTTCAAAAAGGGAGAGAGGTTCCCTATCCAAATATCTTTTGTCCGAAGAGAAGCAGTGCTGACCTGAAAACCCCTGGACTATGACTTCCATCTCCTCCACTGGAAGGTGTTCAATATTTCTTTTTCATTGTCAGTCTTTACTACTAAGAAGATAACTGTATTCACATGTATTATAAGTATCACGAGATTCTT
>NW_010555610.1:0-76071 GCF_000687285.1 Phaethon lepturus
CCATCGATCCAGCCTGTCCAGATCCCTCTATGAGGTACATAAATTTTTACAAAATTTATAGTTGAAGCAATTCAGCAGGCAGGAATATGAGGGAAAGAAGTGAAGAAAAGTCATTGGCTGCAGAAATTACTGTAGGTAAATGATAATGAATAAGAAGGTCTCATGACACAGAATGGTAGGATGTCTTTCTTCATTTCCATTGTTGATGTTGAGTTAATGGACACGCTTCACATCCAAGTTTGTGGAGCACAGAGGTAAGCAAACGCCAAGTAACATCTAGCTTGAGCTTTCCAGTGTATAAAATAAAATGCAGTGTCACAGAAACATGGACCAAAGCCCCCTGGGGCCAGAAATGCTCAGCACACTCCTGCAGGTCTCTGCAAACCCCAGACCCAAGAGGAGCACAGAGAATCTGCTGTTCTGAGAGAACTGTCCACATTAATTGTTCATGGATTCAGACTATTGCCCAGAAAAACAGCTGCTGTGCATTTACACAGTCTTTTCATCACTTCCCATCTTATATTTGATCATCTTATGTAGTGGGTCTGGAGAATGTCAGTGAATTCCCCTGAGAGCAGAAGACTGAGATATTCAGTAGTGACTTCTGCGACTGCTAGAAGAACAGATCCAGTTTTGCTAAGACCAGCTTCCTCTTCTCAGGGAAGAGTGTGTCTTTGCAGTCTTCACAGGGAGCATTCAAAAGGCTCAGGAGATCTGCTTCCTACGGAAGCAATCGTGGACAAGGCCAGCATGGTTCCTCATCCCCTTCACCCCATCATGTACTTGCAGGCTGCACAGCATTGTAGGATATGAGGGACCCAACATCATCCTGCTTTGCCTTTCTTTTAGATCCCCACCTCAAAAAGGTGTGAAGGGCTGCCCTGGACCATCACATCCTAACAGCTCTTGCTAAAACCAAATAAAACAAGGTGGAGAGAGGTGGGAAGAGTAAACTTAAAGCGAAGGTTCGCTGCCATGGTGAATTTCCAAACACTGTATGAATCACTTAGTGGAAGTCTCTACATCTTATGTCTTCTAGCTCAAATAGTGTAATTAAATTACCTTAGTTACTGACTGGAAAAAGCTTTGTTATTGCTAGGTCTGAAGATGAATCACATTGCCATTATACACCGCAGGTGGTTTATCACAAAAGTCACACAGTTGCCTTTTAGGAGAGGTGGCATTTGCTAAGAGAAAACGATGCTTTTTAATGTCTGTCTAAGCAGAAGATGCAATCCCAACCGTTGCCTGTTCTCAAAAAATAGACTTGAGAAGGCAACATTTAAAGGGGAGAGACAGATTGAAATGCTGTTCTGACACTAGTGATTAAATCCTAAGAATTTAAGTCTGTTTTGCTTTAGAAAAACTGCTGAAAAACCCAGCAGCCCATTACCAATATCTTCTGCAGACTGAATTAATGTTGTTCACAGTAAGATTTTCTTTGAGCACAACTGAAGAACAGGCCATGTACGACCAAGTCATACTGCTGTCAGTTAATATGCCATAAGACAGACAAAGGCATGATACAAAACTATGCATTCCATTTTAACACACATTTTTGAGGGAGGTTTTGAAGTAGGCTCTGCTTCCATGCCATTAGCAATATGATTTTCTAAATGGCTCAGCAACCAGAATGTTGAGATCTTTTGTTATTCTGGCCAAATTAACCCAAAATAAGTTGCTGGGTATTGAGCACTTTTTAAAATGTGGTTAAAGGATCAGAATGCTTCTCTCATATGCCTTTAACAGAGAAAGGCTACTACATCCAGTTTTAGAAAGGGCCAGATGGGGCAGTCCCTACAGAGAGTAGGAGTTTTGTGGGTAGCAGCACTGAACTCGGGACTAGTCAACTGAGCCCTCAACCAATATGAATGAGGGCTAATAAATGCTGTAGTAGGCTAAATATGAGGGTTTTTTCTTCTTTTTCACCAAAGAAGCCACAGAAGAAATGACAGCCCTTGGTATTCTGACCTCTTACCCGTGTTTTATCTCATGTAATGGTACTTGTGACTGTTCTTTCTTTTTCTGTAGAGAACTGATATTATTAAACCAGACCGAGAAGAAGTCACGTACAAAAAAGTTCCTTAAAAAGGCAAAAATTAGCCACCCTTGGAAAAACAATGAGAGAGGAATGTGAATAACACAGCATTTCCTGTGGCTTGTATACTTATCTCATACCATAATGATCAAGTGGCTTACTTGTCTCTACCCGTTACAAAAGGGATTCTTTGCATTTTCACGTGGTTCTGCTGTACAACCAACCACACAGTTTTACTACTTTGTCTTAGCTATTTTGGTGCTTAGATACTCAAATCCTTTCCCCTTCCCCCCAGTAAGAAAATTTTCCAGGCTAAAGTTCAAAGTAAATTCCAATGTGATTATACAAACACATGCATACTGTAGATTGACATCATACAATGCTATTCTTTGTTGCTGGATTTTTCTTTTTCTTTTTAGTTTGCAACAACTTCTGTATGCCTGGCTTGCTTCCCTAAAATAGTAGCTTATTACACCCTACTCCATAAGACAGCACTGTATTTATTCCTCTGGCAGTTTGGATTTCACAGGAAAAAAGCTCATGATTTAATTCATAAAAATAGACTTACAAAGGAAAAATAGGAGTAACAGACCTTATGAATCTCCCTGTTTATTAATGCATGTGATTAGTGCAGTGGAGACAAAGCAGGTTTATATGTTTCAGTCCATCATGACTGTGAAATTGAACTGTAAATGGTACCTAGTGCAGTCAAGTGAAACAGATACCACGCCGGGAGTTAATGGAAATGTGGAGAGCTTTTCTTTTTAACAAAGTACTCGAGCAATTATCCCAGCACACCCACAGTGAAATGAGATAAAGTTAGTCTGTGCATTACAAAGGCTGTTAACTGCAAAATAAATTTACTGACAGCCATTGGGAACCTTTCGTACATTGTTCCTTTTTCTGCACCTATTAGCTAAAAATGACAAACAGCGTCAGTGGGATGGGACACTTGTTATGGGCATACGCTAGCAGACAGCCATTTACTCCAGGTTATAGATATTACTTAACCCAGAATACAAATAAATACTTCAAGGAAGTAATACACTTCATTTTAATACTCACCTGGAAAAGAGATAGGGTTTTGGGAGCAACCTGCAGCAGCCTCGTTCTGCCACTCCGGTAACACACTAAGTGCTTCTGACAACCCTGCTTTCCTGTCGGGGCTTCGTATTGACATTAACCTTTTATAGCAATAGTAAAAATACATCAGAGCTGCCTCCCAGACTCAGCTTTCCCATCACTTCCCTGGCTGCCTGTAGCACCAGAGAGTGAAGGTCACGTTCGAGGCGTTAGCTGCTTCAGTGTAGTATCGAACTCTGGGGACAAACAGGATGAACGGCAAGTCCCGCTTGCCCTCTAAAACCTACCCTCGCCTGCGTGCTTAATAAAGATCTCCTTCCTCCAGCTCCACCTGCTCCCCCAGCAGCAGTGCGACCACACCAGCATGTCCAATGGTAAATATGGATCTCCTGGGGGAGAGCTCACCCCGTGCGCGGTCAGGCAGAACGCCCTGCCCAGCTGCATGCAGTCTCTCGCCCCCCATCCGAAGGGGAGCTTTGGTGAGGAACTGCAGGTGAAAACACAACCACTCCTTCAGTCAGGCACCTGAAAGGAGCTTTACTTCCTAAGCAGAAAATCTCAAGCAGACACAGAGGGAGAAAGGCTACCCACATAGAAAGCATCCATCAATGATCACAATGGTTTTCTATAGCGTTTCTATTTGGGGGAAAATCCTTCCCTTTCAGAAGTTCATTAGAAAGCACCACTGGTATGTTACGGGTTACACACCAGCGGAGACACACCTCAGCAGCATTTTATGAGACACCCACTAGAGAAGCTGATAAAGCAATGATGTTAAAATGTTTTGGAAAAGCAAGCCATTTAAATATCAATTGCAGCTTATGTTTTACAAAGTCCTTTATTGCTAGTGAGGACTTGTGGTTAGGCCTCTGATATATCTTGTTGTGATACCTTAAGTAGCAGCATACAATTTGTTTTTTATCTTGCTGTTTTAAGAGCAGCTCAAATGCAAACCAGCATCAAATACGGTACATTGACCCAAAGCCAAACCATGTTTTACGTAATACCCACAACATCTCTTACTGCTGCTGCAATACAATCTAGTTTCTCTTTGCATTTCCAGTGCAGATGAAAGAAAGAGAGGGGTATTCACTCACAACTCTTCCGTTGCTATCCCTGGTCTCCGTGCTGGAGCATTGCTCTCTTTAATGGGTGTATTGACTTCCCTAATTCTCTCTTCTGGAGCTCATTGCCATGGTTTGTTGTTATTAGCCTCAGCTACACAACCTCTGAAAGCACCCCTCCCTTTATTTCAGGGAGGTATGATTTGAAGATCTGTCTCTTTTGGCTGTTATTTATGGCTGTCTATCAGACAAAGAAACTGAAATCAAAATAACCAATGGTCTCCTCTGTAGCAGTCCTGTTACTGTCACCTTTTCCTGACTTTTATTCAACATAATGAAAATTTATTTTCCCTACTCATGTGTCTTGTACAAGCATCCTACACAGCCTTAGCACAGCTGCATCACAAACCAATACACTCTCTATCCCCAGCCTTGTTAACCCTGGGAACTGCTCTGATTTCAGCCCTCCTGAGCCATACACAGGCAAAGCTGTCGTCACATAGATCCTCACTGCAGAGAAGGGACACTGTATTTTGCAACAACAGTTAGACATGAAGCCAACCTGAACCCTGGGGAAGCCACTGTTTCATCCCGCCCAGAGCTGCTAATGCGTGTGTCCTGGCTCCTCTCTCTGCCTTGCGGCATTTCCATTTCTTTGCATGTCGGTCAGATTCTTTCCACGTTGCTCTTCCTTTGCTGTGCAGTGTAGCAAGAAGCCAGCTTTCTATTTTTTTGCGCTGTGCGCGGTCTGGATCCAACATTATGCTTAAGATGCTATCAAATAGCCAAACGTGACACATTTTCAAGGTTGGCCTCAAGGTAGCTAACTGAGTAAGCCTTTCAATCACAATCAGATACCAATCAAACAAAAATAGATGAGGGCTGACAGCGGGCTGGCGTTATTATACTGTCTATTTCCAGCTGGGTTAGGTCAGGATGTTTTTATCAAGTGAGTCTCCAGCTCACCTCACTAGTATGCAAGGAAGGCGGGAGGGGAAGCGGTTGTACAAAAATGGAATAGCTTGTGATTTATAGCTGAAGGAAAACTAAGACAATGGCTTCCCTGATTTATTAGATGTAATTGTGCCTCTAGCATCATCACAAGACAAAGAAAATCCTAAAGATAAAATCAATCTGGAGGAGGAGTGGGGACCCGCAGCTGCAAAGGCATCATTTCAAGATGCAGCTTTTCTCTCTCCCCTTGCATAAACATTACATCAAAATTATTGTAAACCTGCAGCCATCCAAATGGCACTCGTGCACAGCACAAAGTTCACTATTGACTTCAAAGGAAGAGAAAGATACTGAGAATTTTTACCTTTAGTTTGCCATGCTGATATAGATCAGGGAGATTTGTAGGCTTTGATCTTCCCTTATTTAATTAAAGTCAGATGGAGCCCAGTTGCAACATGAAGTTTCAGCTTCAGCAGGGGACTCTATGGCCCAGCAGAGTTTTCACCAGTCTTTCATCTCCTCCGATCAAAGCTCCCTATCCTGACCCAGCTGATGTCAAATTATTCCGATCAGATCTTGGTGAGGAACTGTCTTTTTATTTGTGATGGGGACTTCCTGTGAATATCACAAAGGCATCTCACATGGAGGAGCTACACTGTTGTTTATCATACTAGCTTCAAAATACATTTAAAAGAAAAGAGACTTTGACTGCTCTACAATCCAGTAAGGACTGCAGCCAAAGCCCTTTAAATACAGGGAGAATAGCATACAACTTGGATCAAGGACTAACAAAGGTTCCAATCTTTCACTAACTTGTTGCTAATTTTTGCACCTGTAAGGAATCAGAACAGTGACTTTGAGCGTAGCTGGTCTGAGGATAAATGAGACGTTTTAGCTTCTCATTAAATAATTTGGCTCAGTTTTCATAAATCCTTTGTTTCACCTGCACATGTTATGGATTATTCTAACAGTGCCTGTTCTCCAAGATGTTATCTCTACGTGTTATGTCTTCTGTCTTGCTTGTTTGTCTCACTTTCATCAGAGATAAATGTTGGTGTCACAGTGACAGAACTGTTGCAGCCCACAAAGCACAACACCTGATTACAAAGCAATATTTACAACTTGGAAAAGAAATACCACCATCCCATAGGTCCCATGCAAAGCCCTGAATTCACAAAGAACTCTGCAGGAATTGGCCCTTTTGCTCTGGTTGCTTGTGTAAAGTCCCGTTAATTCAGGGGGACTTTCTCATGCAAAGTTCCTCCTGGGCACACAAATAAACTCTACATCTCACATGCGGTTCCCCCATTCTTCAATGGAGGTGCTCAACCCTACTACTGTGGCACCCCAAAACCCACCAAATGCCATGGCTGTGGCTACCCATAGCTGAAAGGCTAGTCTTACAATCCAGGCTGATTTACCTTCTTGGTAGCGTGGTCTCAGCAGGCTTGTAATAGCCTACAAGGGACGTGGGGACCTGAGGTGGGGAGGACCCTCACATTGCAGTGTTGACAAGCCGAACAATGTTCAGGTGTCTTGGGAGCTCAGGTGCTCCAGTTAATTACCAGGGAAATTAGGAGCACCTTCTGACTGACCACATACAAATTCAAGACTCCTGTCAAAGGTACCAAAATTACCTGTCTGAAGTTAATGGGTCTGAAAACCACCCATTACTAGTAAGGGTCTGTGTTAACGCTGCTCTAACTAGTGGGATTTGGACCTCAGTTTGCTATCTGGCAACCAGTCCTTTCTTCCAGGGGCAGGATCTTATGAGTTTCCCCAAAGTAGATGTATCAGTGGGAGTTAAATGTCACCATCTACCTTTGGCTGATTAAACTGTGCTTTTTCTACATCTGATACAATTGTAAGAATGCACTGTGCTGATCAGGCACACGTTTTGCACAAAATGTCACGCATGTTTATTATTAGATTAAGCTGCAGTAGGCTTAATTTTAGATCTTTTTGATTCAAGTGGTGCAATGAAGATTAAATGTTAGGCATTATTAAAGATGCAGATGTGGTTATATTGAATTATAAACCTCATTAAGTGTGATGTCCTAGACAGGCTTGTGAGATAAGCTACAAAGGACTTCCTTACTTCATACTAAAGTTATTAAAATATTAGAAGGTAAATCTAATCATAAAAATATTATGATAGAATGAAACTGATACTTTAAAACTGTTATTACAAAAGACTATATTTCTTTCATGTATAATTCATTCCCTCTCAGTTTAGATTGCTGGATTGATATTAAAATGCAAGTATTTTTCCTCTTTTGAACACACATAAAAAGCAAATACAATGGAGCCAAATTTTGTCACTGGTTTCAGTGCTTGAGCCTTGAAAGGTCTTCCTCCTCATTGTCAAGCTTTTAGTTCTCATCAACATTAAAGTTATCCTCTCATGATTATATCTGATAGCAAGGCCATCCCCACTTGCATGGATGAGTGGTTGAGACACAGCTATCACAGGAAATATATGATGAGATTTTGGAATGTCTGAGATGGCTGAATTTAGAGAAGAGACCAACAACATGGAACTGGGCAGAGATTGATGAGAAAATAGAGGCACACAAAGAGGACTCTCAGATCTTCTCATCAGCTCCTTTAACATCAGTCAATTGCTATAGCCTTTTCTTTTGTAGTAGAAGAGCAGAGGTTACACAGTGAAACAGGAAAAGGGCAAAAGGAGAAAAGTTTAGAAATAATGAAACACATTTTTTTATGAAGCATATAATGAACTTGGGGGATTCATTGCTATGCGATATGGAGGTTCCCTATCATCCCACTTCAAAAGTTTCTCTGTTGGCATGGATAATAGAATTTCACCATAGCATTGGTGAGAATAAATGATCTATAAGAAATAAAAGAATTGCTGGCCCAAAGCATCAACCAGCCAGCGATGGAGAGGTAGGGAGAAAACTCTCCTGTGGGAATTCCATAATTGCGCAGTCTAGCACTTCCCTCGCAAGGGTTTTGCTCTGGCTCCTACTGTCAAGAACATGATGTTGCTTTGTCCCAGCAAGGCAATTGCAGCTCTTTCACCAGATGAGCAGGTACAAAACATTTCACACCCCGTGAGGACTTTTGCGGATTTTATCAAATCCAGCTGGAAAGCTGTATCCAAGTTCTAGATACATTCTCACCACTTCTGCTGGCATTCCCCCATTGCAAGGCAAGGCTGAGCTATGCTAAAGCA
Organism: Phaethon lepturus; assembly: GCF_000687285.1. Classification (NCBI taxonomy): domain Eukaryota; kingdom Metazoa; phylum Chordata; class Aves; order Phaethontiformes; family Phaethontidae; genus Phaethon; species Phaethon lepturus. Next base: position 8,339 of record NW_010555610.1, read on the forward strand.
CTTAGGTTTTGCAGATGGGCACCTTCATCCTCTCAATTTTAAGGATGTAAACTGTTTGTCCTAGCCCGGCCCACCTCTTAAAAAGGCCCATAAAACCCTTCAGTGCAAGATCCATGTTTTCTAAAAAGGACTTTCTTCTATTTCCTCATTAAACTGTGGCAACTCTTCGCACTAGATAGAGGCCATTCTAATACACTGCAAATGTAGAGATAGCAATACTACTTCTCATTTGCTGAACAACTGTATTTGTAAAATGATGTAAGAATTTAAGAGCATTTGCTGTAGGTGCATTATGTGAACTGAATGAATTAAGTGACCACAATGGATTTGATCCATGATAAGATATTTTAATTTGCTTGTTTGCAAGACTTGCTAGATCAGATAACCTGATTCTTCTCTCAGCATACAGAGCAGGTGTCTTTTCAGATAAAGCTGGGGAAAAAAGTTCCAATTGACTCAATTGCATTATATTTTACATTAGATGTTCCTTTTGGGATTCTTGTAAAAGCTGGCATTGATTTATAGCTATCTGTCATTGACTCAAGGCACCTGATGTCAAAAATGGAAAGATAGAAAAGCTTGTTTTACAAATAAATCTTTAAGAGCAGAGCTACAGCAATGATTTTTGTAAAGTAGGCAATCACATTCTAGTGTGTTAGAGTTTGAATATTGCAGCTGTTATGAGAATTTGAAAACAAAACATGAAGATAACTCACTGCCACTAGGAAGGGAATTGATGAATTTGGAAAGCAAGACTTGTCACAGAATATCCAAATCTTTTATTATATTTTTCCAGTAGACAGTTAGAAATTCAGAGTTACAAATCCTCCTGCTTTCTTTTAGCTGTTTTTCTGTGTGACAGGCTAAATATTTTTAGGAACAAGGAGTTTCTCCTATACTTAAACCAAATAGTATTTAGCACTAATTTTTTTATCAGGCAGAATAAAACAGCAGGATTTAAAGGGAAATATTAGATTACTTGTGCACGTTTCTGAGAAACAGTACGGTTGGATATTTTTATCTTCATTTCCTTGTCTTTTGCAATTTTAATTTGAGAAAATACATACACTTTGAAATGTTCAGTTAAATATTTAATTGTTAGTGCATGCTGCAGAAAGAAAAAAAATATTAATACGCTAAAGATCAGTTCTTATGTGTTTGTTTTTGTGGGTAATTTGTTAGTGTAAACTGGAAAAAAAATCAAGATTTCTACTGAGAGCAGACTCTCTGGAAGAAGGTGAAAAGTAATAAAGCACTATAATGAATTCAGACGCTGCAGACAGAGCTACTAAATAAAATACACAAATGGGGGAGCCAGGACTATTGCCTTTTCTTCTGCTCTATAAACACAGGCCTGCAGAATTTAGATTGCTTCCGTAGCTGGAAGTAATAGCAGCTCCTATATCCTCATTGAGCAAAACCAGTCACGACAACATGATCTCTCACACAGCCTGTACTTTTTAGCACATGGACAATTGTAAGATGACTCACCACAATTTTAATTGCAGCTTTGATCATTAAATCTTTTTGAATTACTAAAGACGCTACTTCCGCTTTTCAGTTACAAAACCCATTAGAAAAGGATTTGAGGTTTCAGGTTAAAAAGTTCAGCTTTTCTTTTAAAATCCCAGTCTTGTTCAATGAGCATCCATAAAGTGCTGCAAACACCAATACAAAGCATAAGACAGACCACACCAGACCAACCTCCTTAGCCTTTAGCATCCTACACTGGCGTCCACGGCTTTATCTTGTCTGCCATTTCCAGGCTAGAAGTTTTGTTGCTTTGGTAACCTACCAAAACACTGACTATCTCATTTTCATTGTAGTTGTCCTGCTCTGGTACTAACCTCTCTTTTCATATTAATCAGGTGCTGTTTATATTTTTCAGTGAGACTTTATATTCAATAGTCAAGGAAGGCACCACTAGATGGCTCAAGGGACTAGTAGGCTGTTTCTGCTTCACAGTGGTCTCTAGACAGGGCACTTGGTGGTAGCCCCCAGGAAGCACAGTCCTCCAAACCCAGCCTCCCTTGGCCATGGAGGAGCGGTCCAGGCAGCAGAAGGCAGGACCCAGCTTTGCCCTGTTTGGAGCAGCCATCCAGCAGCAAAGTCCTTGTGACACCATGCCACTGGCATCCCTCCTCAAACAAAACCAGTTTCCCCCACTCGTACCCCATGCCTCATGAAGCAGAAGGGCAGATTTTGCCTCATAAAGGGCCTGTCCTGTTCTGACGGAGACCCATTTTTGTGCAATGCGTCAGCAGTCAACAGCGGAAAAGGATGATTCCTCACTGGCACATCTAGTTTGCTCAGAAATGCTCATTCTGGCTTTTTTCCCTTGCATAGCCACATGAATCCCAAAGCAACTTGTCAGTGACTTTTAATTCAAGCCGATGATTAACGCAGTTGGTAGTCATAATCACCAAATGTTTTCTTGCTGATGTAAATCCCTTCCCTGATGGAAACACAGGACCTTGCCACAGCCCAGCTTGCGAGGACAGTTCCTCTGTGCATGCTATGTGCAAAGAATTAATATAGGCATTAGCTTAATGGACTTTTAAGTCTCTCTGGTCATCTGCCCCAGAGACATGCATCCAACTGGCTGCTTCTAATAGTTAATTTGTTCCACAATTGGAGAAGGAATTTTTGTCTTTAACAAGCTCTTTAGTGGGACCATTTCTCCCCTAACCAATGTCAGATTTTTTTTTTACTCCCACAGAGTCACTTTAGATTTACACTGATACAAGGGAGGTAAGACAGCTCCTTATTATAGAGCTGAGCTTTGCTCAGGGCAGTGCAAAGAAAGAGCAAGGGAACTATAAGAGGAAATTACAAATAATGTTGATAAAAGCAGTAAAAGAATCACAGTGTGCTACAAAAAGTTGTCCCAAAACAATTCCACCATTGTATGGTCTTTTCCTACAGCAGCAAATATTTTATCTACTCCCATTCTCTGGCAACCTTCAGGTAGGCAGTCTTGCTCAAGTCATTTTCTTACGGGGGCAGGTAGGAATAGTAGCATTTTTAATATTACCACAAGTTTCACACATGTAGTAAATACAGATTGATAAGCTACAGAAACCTGGTCAGCTTTAACTGAAACACAGCAGTAGCCAATTTATCTGGGATATTTAGAAATGAAAAATGGGTCAGTCCACTTATTAACAGAAACCTTCTACCTGCCAAGAGAGCTTTTGGGGAGCCAGGAACTCATTGGTAGGAGTTTCCACAAATCTTGTTTTTGTCAGACTTCTTACAATAGGGCAACTTAATCAGGTGAAATTAAAATGGCCCTGTGTTAGACAGTCAGCAAAAAAGAGGGCCCAGCCTTCAATTAGTGTCACCACTAACAAGCCATGTGAAAGATAATATAATGGATCTTGGCTGATTTCCTGCCAAGTTTTCCAGACCTCACTTTGCTTTTTTGACTTTACACGCAGTATCATATTTAGCAGGACTAATGAGCCTGCATTCCTCTAATGGGCCCACCCCAGCATGTGAGTGCTTTTTTTTTTCTTTTGTTGATGACCTCCCTTCCTCAAGAAATCAATGTTTTGAAAAAGACAAAGAATAAGGTCTTTGCAGAGATTATTCCAAGGTCTCTGCTCTGCTCTCACTTTTAGTGCAAGCAAATCATTTTTGCCTACCAGTTTCAGAGGAAATTCACAAAAAACCCATCTTTCTGCAGGATTGCAAATGTTTCTGCTCCTGCTGCAAGGGCCCAGAGCAGCTCAAATTGTTACACTTTATTGGAGAAACTGATGGAAAGAAACAGAGAAACAGAAGAGAAATAAAAGCAAAATATCAGCAGAATTCATGAAAGAAAGTCACGCTCTGCTTTCTAAAGAAAAGGGTATGAGTAAAAGCCATCCTTCACCAGCAAGGTAGTCTCGGCATCACCTGAGAGCGCTCTGCTGGAGAGATGATGGGTTATAACAAACCTTCCCTGAGACCAGAGATAATGGCAGCCCCATATCCCAAGACCTGGAATAAATGCAGCATGTGGAATTGGGGATGCTGAAAGCAACGAGCCTTTCAGTCTGCATTTTGGGCATTTCCTCTGGTAAGTCTTCCAGGACAATTTTGGTGGCACTAGGGGGTCACCGTTAGCAGCACAGCTCATCAGAAAGCAGCCACCATCACTCAAACATAGCTGAAAGTTCCTATCCCAAGATACACAGTGCTGCCTTCATCTCAGTCATTACTGATAAGACCAACCTTCAGCAGTCCCAGGTCCCTAAGACCAGCAGGAGCCTGAAGCAAGGCAGACCTACTTTGGTGGAAGAGGCACCTGGATTCAGGTTAAGGAACATTTAAACCAAGTGGACATACACAAATCCATGACAGCTGATCATGAGGTGCTGAGGAAGCTGGCTGATGTCATTGCAAGGCCATTCTTGATTGTTTTTGTAAGGTCATGGTGATCAGGAGAGGTTCCTCCAGACTAGAGGAAAGAAAATGTCACTCCTGTCTTCAAGAAAGACAAAGAGGAGGATCCAGGAAACTAAAGGCTGGTTGGCCCCACCTCAATCCCTGGGAAGGTGATGGTTTCCAGCACTTTTTGCTCCATTTCCAAAAATCTGAAGGACGAGAAGGTCATCAGGTGTAGTCAGCATGGGTTTATAGGGGAGCAATCCTGACACTCCTTCTTCTCAGAGGCCCCAGGGGCATGTTTTAAGTGTCTGGCGACATCAAGAATTTGGTAGAGACAAGTAATCAACAGCAAGAGGAGAACAGCTTCACTTTCGAACATCACAAGAATCAACAAAGATCATGACTGCTAGAGTTTTCTTAAGACATTAGTATTATTAAAATTCATTCTGAAAAGGCCAAGACATTAAGTGCTAAGCAGATGATGAGCTCCAATTGCAGCAATTACTGACTGACTGTGTAATGTGCCCTGGTTTTTGCTAATGTTGTCCTTGTCCTCTTCTCCCCCTCCTTTGCCCCTTCTCCAACTGTTAGCTAAAACTTTTTAGGCAAAGGACTGTGGAGTGAAAATTCATGCATGAGGTGTTCTGTTTGCAGATCACAGTTCCTCAGATTCCACCCTTCCAGTGATTTTTTTCCCCGGTTTGTTGATTTTATGGGAGTACGTATAAGGTCTCTGCCCTCTATCCAGCTGTCTCTTTTCACAAAGCCTGTAGGGACACAATTATTGTGAGCACTTGTTATGCTTTTGTGAAGTAAAACCATCCAACAGGTTTTGATATGTAGACCATCATAAGGTCATGCCAGCTTGTTTCATGTAAAAAATAAATCTCAGAAAGTAAAAATTTAGGTAAGAAAGGAAAAACCTCAGGTACATGCTCGATCTACTAGATCACGTGGTCTCAACAGATTTCTAATGCTGATTTAAATGTTGAACCTTGCTGCATGCTGCCTGGGTGGGGTGTTCCCATTAACAGGAGCATGGGAATACACTGAAACATGTGAAGTTTCAAGTGCAGAAAGTTTCTTGCTAATTCCACTGAGTTTGAGGAATTACCAGAATGTAGGTTTCATTAAGAGTTGCTTTTTTGTGCATATGACAGAGAGAAATTGCAGCCAGTGGTGTCTTTGCTGAAAAGACTCCATTAGATTGCCATTAGTTGCTAATAATATATCATAATTATTTTTATAGGGTTAAGCTTGTCTCTTCCCTCATCCACCTGCCTTGCAAAGATAACCTCTAAGAATACCCTGAAGGACTGTCAGGCTCCAACTCAAAAGCTTTTCCCTAGCTAAATTTTCTAAACAATTCATTACCTATAAAAGATTGGTGAGAATACAGAGATATGGCCCCTTCTCTCTCCAATTTACATTCTCATATATCTCCACTCGATGCATAGTCAGACTCTGGAATAATTTGATTTTTCTTCCATTATTACTATGCAAAGATATTCTGTATATTAGCGCAATATCCATTCATTCCTCAAAACACATCTCATTTGCCATTAGCTGCACAAACACTTGACTCTACTTAAAGAATTGCTAGTCACAGTTGTGTCACATATCTCATTTAAAATATCCATTTTATTTAGTGTGGCATGATTTTCATAAGGCTGAGCCTTAGTATTGAATATTCCTACTAAAAAATTAAGAATAAGCTCACTGCTAAGATGTATGCTTGTGTATGCACACGTGTTGTTGGAAATATTAAATGCTGATACTTCATTTTCTTCTTATAAGCTTTGCCTGGAAGTGAAGTCTATCAGTGGATCTGTCATGTCTAGTGGCAGCATCTGCTGCCTGACCTTTATGCAAGCATGTTAGGTGATTTTAATTGTAGAGTTGAGCACCACTGCGTATAAATAATAACAGCAGAGCAGCTGACTTGCCTAAGTCTCACCAAGAGGCTTGCTTTTTTCCTCTGCTTAAAATCCTGCTGATTCTGTAGGCTGAGTTCTGCTATACACTGGACTTCTCTAAGTCTGGAACTAGCTCCAACAGCCTGAGGAGAAGGAGCAGACAAATGGTCTATCCCTAGGAATAGGCATGGGTGACTAGACCTGGAAATACTGATCAGGTGCTACAGCTCAGACCTGAGCCTGAGAGGAACTGAAATCCATGAACCTTTTTCAGCAGGGAGCGTCCGGCGCAGTAGGCCCATTGCCATTCTGAGAGTAGGACTAGTTCAGGTCAGAATGACTAGCTATGCCGCTTGCGTATGAAGGTCAATGACTTTTTCTGCCACTACGAAATGATATCTTTTACACACCATGGAATGCTAAATACTCATTTTCTTAAACTGAATTAACATAATTTAACTGAATGCCACATATCTGCATTCTGGACTTACTTTCGTTGCAGGAACTTTAAATGGTGACACGACCTCACCAGCACATACGAATCTTCACTGCAAAGACACTCTGAAGTACAGCCAAGTTTAATTATAATATGAAAATTTCCACAAGGAGAGTGAATCAGACTTCTTTGTATGAAACCAGAAGATACTGGAGTGCTCTCCAGAGAGCATTAGATACGTAATCAACAATAACAAAAACCAAACTTATGCAAATGGCAGTATTTTCTGGGAAATGAGTAACATGGTGAGGTAGGAGATTTTTTTCTGTATTCTTTCTGAAGAACAATAAATTTGCAGAGATGGAATTTGGGAGGAGACAAAAACTATTAGTGCATTAACATGCAAGTTAGTTAATACTTTCAGGAAAGAACAAGAAGACATCTGCATTTGTGGAGACAGTCAAAACCCAACTGAACATGGGCAACCTGCTCTAGCTGACCCTGCTTGAGCAGGGCAGGTAGACTAGATGATCTCCAGAAGTCCCTTCTAACCCAAATGACTGTGGGATTGTGTGGCACTAAAAGTATCAAAATATATTTTTTCTTCATGTTTTCAAAGTGTTTCAGGGCAGATTTGAGCAGGGGGCAGATTTTTCTTCCAAACTCAACAATTCTACAAATCCTTTTTGAAGTTCTAAACTGAGTTTTGAGTTTGCATTTCAGAATGGCACAGATGAAATACATTTTTTGAAGTTGGGAGGGGAGGAATAAAGCCTAAGTGACTTACAAAAGAAAAGAGATCTTTTACGTTGAGTCAAAAAAGAAAAAAATTTGGTTGTTTGTCCAAGATAAGTTGCTTTTCACTATTATTTTTCATTTCAGCCCTTGAAACAAAATAAGAAAAATTTCCATCTCTGTTTCTAAATATAGTTACATTAAGGTTACAGTCTTCTTGATCTCTAAGATCAGTTGTATGCAAAAAAAAAAAAAAAAAGTGGAACCAAACCACAGGAACATTGTTCTGGATTTTGGGTGCTTTCAAAGTTCAGAGGTGCCCCAAAAGAAATTCAGTCCAAGCAACATGAGACGTAAGGAACCCCAATTTAATATTTCAAGTTGTGAAAGATGAAGTATCAGATTTCCATCCTATCTTTTCTGCTTAGATTTGTCCAAACAAATTAGCACATTTCAGGAATATTTCCACTTTCTTTCATCTATCTGGTTATTCCAGAAGAGTTAACATGTACTATTTCCTTTTCTTATCCAACCACTTGAATAACATCTGCCCAATTCCTCAGCTTCCTAAAATAACTGCCTTTTGGCAGGTTAAAAATGATTTTTCATTCTCCGGTGCAAAATAGCAGTCAAGTAATGAACTTAGGCTCAGCCCAGCAAATATTTAATTTGGCAAGTGCTAAGTTTTAACTTGTGATATCTCAGCTTTGCATTCAAATATCTAAAACAGGTGATACGTGTGTAATGCAAAAAGCTAGAAGCAAACATCACAGCATTTAGAAAATAGCTGCAGGTTTTTTGCCATGGAAATTATTTCTGTTTAAAACATCAACCCAGAGTAATTGTATATTTTATTTAGAGTGACAGCTGAATTTTTCATGTTTTTGCTGTCTTTTGATGGCAGATAAGTGGGAAGGGAAATGCGCTCTCTGAAGGCTTTTATCAACAAAAATCACAGTCAGAAAATTGCACTGTGGAGCACAGCAATATTTCCATACTTTACTGCACTTACAGAGAGAAAGCTGTCATTAGGGCTAACAGGGTGTCATAGAAAGAGATGTTTCTTTTTACAGATCCTTTATTTGGCCAGAATTTTTCCCTCTACAGTTGCAGGGGGTGGGAGGCCATTACAGCAGAATTTAAAGCATTAGGCTTTTCAGTGAAGTGCAGCTAATATTTTAACAAGGGGATCCAACAAAATTCCTACTGGCTGTGTAGACTGTGATAAAACCCAGGATGGGACAGACTCACCCTGGGGAATCTATTCACCTGTATTGCATTTAAACAAAAGGGCCGCTATCTTGAACCAAAGTGGGAGCAGAAATACATCCCTAAAGCCTTGCTTTGCTGTACAGACATCCCTTGTTCCAAGAAGATAAGAATCATTCCTCCTGGTGCCCTTCACGCTTGGTTTGTAGGTCACACATTTCAGAAGAGCATCAGTAAAGGCAGCTGAGCAACTACCTTTCCCTGGGAAGAGCACTGGGAGGGCTGTTTGTTTTGGAGCTCTCTGGAGGACTTCAGGCCATTTGAAAGGGAAGGAGTATGCCTTTAAGTGACCAGACTGGAGGAAAACAGGGGGTGGACTTCAACCAAAGCTCCATGGGATTTCAGGAAAACAAGCACGCTTGCGGCTGGGCAGTGACCTGGGCTGCTCAGGAGCCCTGTGGTCTACTCCTGCTGTTGCACTGACTCACATTTACTAAAGCTAGTGACGGCCCAATTGCCTTCTGCTAAGCGTGAGCCCCAACTTGTAGTAAAACTTGCTATTTCTACTGTTAGGAACGAAATTCCTGACGGGCAGACCCCTGCGGAGTCACAAGAACCATCACAGCAGCTGTAAAACCGTTCCATCTCTCTATGACTCAATCGCGCTGCTAATATTTCCTTTGCGAGTTTTGTAAACAAAGCTATTCTGAGATCCTTCGGAAGCACCAACCTCCTTCTCCAAAGGCTACCAGTTAGCCATGGCTTCATTCATCAGGAGCCCCTTCATCTTGGGAAGTGTCTCACATAGGCGCTCTCCCAGCTCGCTCTGCACAGCCCTTTGTGCCATTGCTCTTGGCTGTGCTGCAGCTACTCCTCCACCCTCCCTTTACGGTCAAGAGCACGACATCCCCTGAAACCCAGCACACAGGATCCAGCCCCCAGTGCCATTCTGTTTGTGCAGATTAATACAATAATAAAAGCAGCAGCTGCTTGAAACAGATTTCTTCTCAGCACAGTGGTGAAAAATAGCCGAGCCTTCTCTGCCATCCTGGCTTGGCAAGTGACAAGAAAAGCTGCACCCATTTTGTTCCAATAAAGTGATTTGAAATTAAAAAAAATCTCAAACGCTGCTTCTGACCCAAAATAGTATTAGTACTAACATAGGTGCACCTCTAACCCACTGCCAGGGAAAAATTAAGTTAAAAAATTCAGACGACCTCTAAAAATTCTGTCTTTTCCCTAACTATACCAAATAGTTTGAAGCTGCAGCTGTTACAGTATCTGGTATTACAGGAGTTAAAGTAATTGGGAGTTGTTACCCCCAAGGTAACACTGCAAATAGTTGAAGTCCCAATCCAAACCATTTGCTTTGCAAGCACAGAGCAGGATCCCAGGCTCTGCCCGAGACCAGGGAGGTTGCCCGGCTTGTACAAGGGACAGCCGTTAATCATTTGGTTTGTTTGCGTTAGGAACAACACACTCCTGGGATGTTGCGTAGATGGGCTCCCAGACCTGAAGAATGCAATCATCAAAAGTTATGGCTAAAACTGAAAGAGAACTGTTAGGGGTAGGAAGGCTTTGGAGAAGGAAGAATTTGCTTAGCAGTCATGTATGCACCATGTAGGAAATAAAAAGGCTTTATAGTTTATAAAGATATGCAAACTTCCAGTTAGGAAATAGGGCCCGGACCCCTCTCTGCTCGGGACTGGGAAGCCAGCTGCCAAGAGCATCTTCCCCAGCGTTAATCAGAACAGGGAATTCAGCCTCCACTGTGGCTGCGGACAGCAGTCAGACGGGGGAGGCAGGCAGGGACCCGGGCTGGGGGCGCAGATGGCTCTGCACCCTGAGAGCCGGGCAGTCTGCACAGGTCCCGGGTCGCGGCTGCCTCACTTAATAAACACAGTGACAGTCATTCGAGTGCTCAGGAAAGGTGACAAATTCAGGCATTGAAACTGCCATTAAGTCATATAACTCATTATCTTTATGCAAGTAAAAGATCCTGAGTTGTTGTTTGGGTGTCCCAGTCATAAGACCCTTCAAACGCCTGTCCTTCTACTGAAACCTCCCCATGGTTGAGGCATTGTTTATTTTCTCCATACAGATTACTGTCACAACTATTAGGGGACTATTTGCTTTTGTGTTTCATGTTATGGATTTCATCTTTAAAGTGTTCACCTCAACTATTTACCTAATCCCCTCTCAGCATTCAGAAATACCAAGCACAGCAGTATGAAATAGCATTTTTTTTCCTGTCCTGCCAATATTCAACTCTTTCTCTACTCCTCCAGCAAGGAAATAACTGGGTTTATCTTTATCTGGGATACTTCAGCATTCTTTTAGGAGCTGACAGAAATGTTGCAGATTTTATTTTCTTCTTAATAATTGATCAGATAGAATGGACCTAGCTCTCTATAAAAAAAAAAAAATAAAATAGCCTGATGCCCATAAAAGCTGTTTGTCCTTCCACAAGTTGAATTTAATTTTAACTGGGACGTAATAGAAAAAGAGAACATGTCTGAATGGACAAAACTGTCCGAGACTTCACTGTACAAAATAGTAGGCAAAGTGCTGCAGTTTCATCCTTTAATTCTTAAGACACACAAAATAGAGGAAAGTCAAAGCCTCTTATGAAAACATGACCATTCTCCTTTATACTTCTCCTCCTCCTCTTAGGAATCATTGTTTCTAGTCCTTTCACAAATGAAGGAAATACAAATGCTGAGTAGGACCTTAATAAGAAGGAGGAAAATGGTACATGAATAGGTAGTGGCAGTGGCCCGAGGCCATCTCCTCAGAGTCCATCCGTACTGATGGACATCTGCCACCCAGATATTGGGGAAGCCTGCAGACTGGCTTGGCTGCGCTTAGTTAATGGTCACTCCCTTAGAAGAAAAGTTCTCAGAAAAGACATGGAAAAAAACCCAGGGGTACTCATTAGTAGAGATGTAAGGGGTAGTTTCTCCTTTGCCCAAGTAATACCTTACCAGGGTTGCACAATTCCACCACTTTCAAACACATTTCCTCTTGGAGCCCAGTTATCACAGAAACCAAGGCAATCAAATTCTGCCCAACCCAACAGTTGGGATTTTTCCAGGAAGGGAAATTTCTGTTTCTGAAAAAAAAAAACAAAAATAAAAAAACCAAAGAGTTTTCCTACATTTTACAGATCATTTAGTTGCTGTTACTTTACAAGAATAGATCCAGTAGGTTTATTTGGTCAGTATATTTCATTCTGGTCTTTAGCAGATAACAGACCTGTTTATCTTTTCCAAAAAGACAGACCTACTTCCTTCACTTTTGCTTGGAAGAGTTCTTTTCAAGTGATAACTACAGAAAAAACAGAGTATAGGAATATGAATAAATTATATGACAAAGGTTTTCAGAAGAGAAAGACTAAAAAGACCTTACAGATTACTTAGTTCATTTCCCTGGCAATTAAAGACCAAGAGGTTTTCATAACATTTTAACATAACATTGTCTGCATTATGTGAAATAAAACATTACCTGAACATTGTCCTGTCTGGTAAAGAGCATTAAAAAATAAAACAAAACACGCTTTGCATCGTATCATTAGAGACCTGATGACAGAACTTTGACTACTGCTACCAGAAGTACCATTTCTCCATATTCATGTTTTTTGCATAGCTCCATATGCAAAAATGGAAAAAATTAAAAGTTTGCCTGCAGAGCGTGATATCAATGTTGCTATGTCAAAGCCAAACACCATGTATGTGTGTGTGAAAGTAGGGAAACATATTAGAGGTACTTACTAGCTTGGTTTCCTGGCTGTAAGAAGGTGAAGTAGAAGATATTCTAGATGAGGAAATACAGTGTTCTTGCACAAAACACATTCTCACAGTATAAATAACTTCAAGATTAACAATTCATTTCACTTCAACCGGGAAGTGGTTTGAAATAAAGGCGCTATCATTTCCCATGACTATCATACTTCACAAACACCAGGAGACACTGAGATCACTGAGATGAAACTTCTTTCATTTCACAGAAGAAAATGCTACTCTGGAAGCAATCAGTGGTCAGCAGAACATAATAGCAGCTGACATTTCAGGTCAATATGAAAGCAGTTTGGAGCCAGCCATTTTGGAAGTGCTCCAGTTTGTCACTTCATTGCTAATGAAGACAATGTTGCAACATGTTTTGTTTAATATAAAAACCAGGATAGGATCATGGGAGAATTATTTCCCTCTCAACTTCCACCCCCTCCAACCCTCTTTCCAAGTGTAATTGTTCTATTTTTAAAAAGCTCATTTGTTCTTATTGTTTTTGCATCAAGTTGGCAGCTCACCCATCTGTCTCCCACTGTGCTTAAAAAGATGTCATGATCCTGCAGTCCCAAACGCAGTCCTGATGTTTCCATTGAGCTAAAACACAACTTGCAATGACAGCTTTCACTTAGGAGTGAAGCTATTGAAACAGTGACAATCTCACTAGTCAGATTTCAGATTCATTTATAAAAAAAAAAAAAAGAAAATTCAGTGCCACCTCATCCAAGGTACCAGTATGTTCATTGGTTAAGACTTTAAAAAGAAAGCTAGTGAAAGCTTGTTCAAAGACATCCTAGCTTCCCCATGCGAGTTGTTTGATAGCAATATCACACAAGGGTGGTTGGGAAAAATGAGGCTGCCTTCAGGGCTGCCCTTCACCCAAAAACCTGCAGCGATCTTTTGAGCAGGCCCCCAGCTCCAAAGAGATCCCATGGGGTCCCCTCAGATCTGTGATGGAAATACCAGGTGACATCCCCCCCTACTACTACTTGCCCCATGTCAGCTGAGAAAAAGACAGAAAGCAAATAAGTAACTGAAACAACATGTTAAAAGAAAGCTAATTTCAGTGCAATTTTTGCAAGTTACTGAAGGCAAACACGCTATTTTGCAGTTTCCACCAAAGGGAGTAACTCTGTCGCATGGACAAAATCAATCCGCATGTGCTTTTACTTGCCTAAGAGCAGTGAAATCTAATGGAACAAGTCAGAAATGTAACACACCATTGGTCTAGGTCCTCTCATTCTCTCTGCTACTTCAGATTTTGGCTGTCTTGGTGAAGACAACAAGGTCCTCAACGCTGGGATTTGCTCTACTGAAACGCAGTCTTCTCCAGAAAAAACAACTCTCCTTTTAAATGAGACTTCAAGCACAAAAGTAGGATAAATACTAAGCTTTCAGACCTGGCACAACCTCCAGTGCCGTTTCTGACCCTAAATATATGCAACTTGGTTACCTCAGTGGGTTCCCTCACCTTATTTTGGGACTCAGCTAAGGGGCCCCAAGACTCTTTGGCCTGGTAGAAAATAGAAATTGAGTCACTTTCTCACTCTTAGACTTCTTCCCTGTGAATCAAGTCAGAAGCAGAGTAGACACACACTTGCCATAAGTGTGTTTCATGGAATAAATAGGTTTGATAGCTGAGCATTTCTGGCAAGATTTGCACACAAACTTGCATTTTTTTTTTAAAAAACTGAAAGCAGACAAACAGCCAGGCCACTCTCCTCAGAGGGACAAATCCCAAGGAGACAATTTTTTTTATTATTATTACATTAATGAATATTCTGTCACTTTAGTAGAGCAAACATAATTGTTCAAGCTGCTATGCTGAGACTAATTGCCCTGTCATTTACAATTAGAAGTGTTAATATGGTCATTAAGATGTTACAAATGGCTCTCAAACATCCTCTGAGGTCACCACGATGTATAAAGCACCCTGGCAGATTAGCAGAGGGAGTTAGAGGATGGGGACCTGAGCACGTCAGTGCCATGGGAAACGTGATGGGCAAGCACATGCCACAGCCTTCCTTCCTGCAAAACCTTCACTGGCTGGCCAGCAACAAGGGGACCCAGCTGAAGGGAGACCCAGGTGTATCCCAGCAAGATGTCCTTTCCCCACAGAGAAAAACACCCCTGTTCAGAGAGAGAGCTTGCCTACAAGACCCGCCAACCCATCAGACTGCCTTGCTTCAAGACGCTGCAACCCCACCAGTCCTTCCCTCCACCAAGCCAAGCAAGGTGTGTGGTGCCATGGGCTCCTGGGGACAATTAGTCATCAGGATTAGACTGAGAGTTCACTTATAAACTTTGCAAAGGGAAAAGACCATTTTGTAATTGATTTCTTGTGTCCACAGAGCAGCTGACATACAAGACAGTGCACTGTGAAGCTTTTAATCCATATTCTGAGGCTGGAGAGTGCAACTGCACCCACTCACATACAAAACTTCTCTCAGTTAACTGAGCTGTTAAAACTTGGTGGGTGTCAGGTTGGTGAGTGCAGCCTGGGGGGTTTTGTGCCATATTAGATAGAAGAGGCTGCATTTGCGTGCAAGACGCCATACTGCAGCTATATTCTACTTTGAGATGATCTGGAATCATTATGTTTCAAGAGGACAATTTTTAAAGAGGCATGAAAAAACCCTCACTAAAAATAAACCAGCTTCTGTGAAAAGGCTTGGCATTCCCCTGTCAGGTTTCAGAAAGCAGGAGAGAGAATAGTCTGTCTGGTGTTGGCTTCCAGCCACAAGGAAGTTCATATCTAATATAATCAAGCCACATTAGAAAGAACTGAGCAGATAAGAAACCAAATGCAACTCAAACCACAAAACCTCCATTGAAAATGTGTTTTGACTTCAGAAAGGGGGAGAGGAAAACAAAAGAGAGGATTAGAGATTGAGGGTCCAACGCTCCTCAATTGCCCCAGATTTACACTCATTATACTCCAGTAGAGTTGGTCCAAATTCCACTTTGCTGTGAGAAAGGCAAGTGCTTACCTTGTATCAGCTGCAACAACATTTCCGATTTCTTATCTCTTTCCTAATTACTATTCAGGGGACAGTGTGATTTGTGTCACATCCAGCCTTTCCCCATTTATTCTGAAGGTTAAAAATGTCACAAATGGGTGCAGAGTAACCAGCATTTAAAAAAAAAAATGTTTGTAGATACACAAGTCTGTTATTGCAAATCCAATGAGAAAATAATGCTCTCTTTGTACTTGTTTTCTCTTGACAGACAGCTTAAATTAGGTTGCTGAATAACTTGGTACATGGTACAACAGTAAACCTGTCACAAAAGCATGTTAATCAAAGCACAACTGATACTTGACATCCCCCGGTGAAAGGCATTTTTACAGTGTTTCATTAAAATTGAAAGGAGGATTAAGAGGCCTATTTCTTGATTAATGTCTCTGACTGGGAGATGTAATCCTATCTATAACCTCAAATTACTGGAAACAAAATTAAATTTCTGCCTGCAGATCATTCCAAGCACATATATGACATTGAGCACAAAAGTATTTATTTCTTTAGACTCTTCATCCAACCTGGAGACCCTCTGAGTTGCAGACATCGCAGTGGGAGCTCCGCCAACACTCCAGGTTACAGGAGACACTGTGGAATAGCCACTGAGCTCTATGGGGGTTGGACAAACATTTTGCAAGTGTTGCTTTTACTGTTGAAAATTATTGCAAAATAATATGGGGAAATCCCTGGTGCCAAAGTCAATCAGATTGTTACAGAAAGAAAATTTCACAGAGGCAGAAGTTTAGAGCGAAGGTATTCAACCAGCCTTGCACACCACAGCAATGGTGACAGTGAAGCAGTGCAGTCGACACAGCATACCAGGGTGTTACTCTAACATCTTCAAGCCTCGGGAAAAAGCAGGCAGTCTGGAAGAAACACAACGTTGGCATTTCTGACAAGATACATCCTCGCTCTCTTCTCCACCAGGTGACAGGGTTCCTCTTGGGAACATGACTCTGCCTTGTGACCGACAACACACCAAGAAGCAGACTCTTCCTCCCCAACACCGGGCTTTTAATGCTGAAACAAGCAGGCCAGGAATTCGGTGTCAGGAGTGCACGTTCCCAGCTGGTGCAGGGACCGCGGACCTACGCCAGGTAGTCCTGGCTCACCAGCTGCAACAGGGAAGCCGGCTCCCTGCCAGTGAGCACAGCCTCTGGGACATTTGCTTTCAAAATCCAGTATTACTAGTACCAGCAGTTCTTGGAAGCTGTGTGTGCCCAGGGGAAGGAACAAAAGATTATAAAACGTGCACTGATTTCAGCCTGTCCAACACCAGACAGGGCAAAGACAGTATCAGGTCAGTAACTCAACCGCAAACACAGCCCCAGCCACCTGCCAAGATCCCCATTTAGCAGCACTTACTGCTCACACTAAGTGGTAAAATCCTGCACGGCTAAAGAAACCCAAAACAGCTGCACATCCTGTTCAAACAAGATAAAACCAGGCCTAAATATTCCACCCCAGCAGCACACAGCTGCATCTCCCTCAAACTGAGTTACTGTTGCTTCCAAGAGCAAACTCCAAGTGGGTTTTTGCAGCAGCTCAGGCAAACATCATTTGGCTTCTCAAAGGCAGACTAAGACCAAACCACTTGCAGCTCTGCTGTTTCAGCCACTGCTCTCTGGACATATTCCCTGCATCAGCCAGAGGGTTTATCTTCAGAATCCAATAGTTGGACTAGAAGCTGAAATTTCAAGGGCACCAAAATGCACAAGAGTTGGACTGTCAGCAGATGCTACTCATATTTGTGTGCTCCAATATTCCCCTCACAAGACAATTACCACCCAGTGCCAGGAACAATTTATTCCGTTAGATAAGAGCTAGAACTTTTCGGAGCTCGACCTACATGCACTGAGATGTTAGCAACTCGCCTAAGGCTACATCACGTTTCACAGCTAGCTCAACCTTGATCTTCTCTTTGGTTGGCCTGAATATTACTTCCCTCATCTTCCCTCTCTGCAGTGCATTGCTCTGTGGCCAGGGGAAGCTCTGTGATTTCAGTCTCCTTGGAGGCACTGCCACAGTACCCCTAACTCACCATCGCTGCCTCCCCAGCAGGGGAGACCATACTGGAGTCACGCTCAGTCATGAATGCCTGGGAACTTTTCTTAAGCAAAACAAACAAAAAAAATTAACACTAAACTCTGGAAGATGGCACAGCATTAAATACTTGTTTTTAAAACAACCTTGAAGTATGTTCATATATTTGACTTGCATCTTGAACAATCAGTCCTACTCCAAATTTCTGCAAAGAGGACAAGTTTGTAACCATCCACCTCCTTAAACTTTTCTTCCCATATTGACTCCTTAGCACCTCTGTTTTCATGACTGTTTCCAGAGTCAGGGTAAAGCAGTCTGTGGAAAAAAGGCAGGGTTCAAGAAATGGATAGGGCCACATTATCCTCAAAATGTTTTAAGGGCAGTAAATATCAGGATGCTCCTCTCCTCCCCATATGCATTCCTTGGCAAACATGCCAGCAATTTAACTCAATGTACACATACAGGCAAGTACATCTGAGAGATAAGCTTTGAGATACATCCTTTTATAGTATCCATAATAATTTAATAAGCTACATGCTGTTCCCAAAGCACATTCATGGGAGAGAGGAGTTGTTGTTGTTTTAGCCTTTGCAGATCTGTTAAGCTTTGAACTGAAGGTACTAGGTTGTATTGCACTGCAAGTTGCCTAGAATTCTCTATTATACCATTTAGTACTCTTGAACTTGACATTTTTTATGTTATATCCACTGCCTGAAAAAAGAGTTGAGTCTTTTGTTGCCATTTATAATATCCCAATAGATCTTAAAGAGTCTTACCAAAGGGCAGGTTTAAGCATTGCTACAGTAATTAAAAATCCAGTTAGTTTATTTAAAAAAAAAAAAAATCATGTATCAGGCATTCAAAAGCTTCAGGGTAAAGTCCTTTAGAGCAATATTCCACTAGACTTTTTTTTTTTTTTTAATCTCACTTTAAAAACTCCATTTCTTCCAATGAAATAACAACTTCCTCATTTGCAATCTAACTTGTAAGGAAATATTTACACCATGTACACTGGCTTATTTATCTATTAAGTGAGCCATATGGCATCAAGACTGGCAATTTAAGTGGGAACAGACAACAAATAAATGGTGCAGAAAGCTAAACCATAGAGAGCTGCAAGGGCTGGTTCAGAGATGAGCTTGAACAGAGACAAAAAGAACCATTTCCCAAAGAGCCAGAGGAATCTTGAACAGGGGTCATTAGGTAAGCCATCAGATAATCAGACTGGTGTGCTGCTCAATTACAGGTATGTTCTCATGCAGAGCATAAACCCCAAATCACTGGTCCATACTGTATTCATCAGTTCATTGCTCGACCTCTGCAGCCCACTCGACATGACATGCTGGATCATCAGCCCCCTCCTGCCCTGCACTGATCTCCTGCAGTGCTGAGAAAGGAGGATAGTCCAAAGGGGAGTCCAAGAAGGCCATCAAACAACGTGAACCAACACTCCTGGATTCTGGCTGTGCTGATAGCAGGTGTACAAAGCAGGCTTAGGTCAGCGGAGCCATTTGCAGGGATCTGGCATAACTGAACATAAATATTGAGAAGGCCCCTCTGGACTCTAGAAGCTGCTTTACAGAGAGGAAGAAGAGCAAAACCTGCCCGGCAGCTCACTCCTTTGGGCTCCTCATATTACTGATGCTGGCAAGAGGGGAGGGAATAATGTAAAACAAGATTTCTCAAGCTCTGTTCTCATCTATGTTATGCTCATTTGAAGCTTTCTGCTCACATTTCTAAGCATAGACATGACTCTCTCTGCACAATGGTGGGGTAGATATCGTTAAGCAAGGAGATGGTTATCCTACCTATTTGCTCTCAATAGGCTGAGGATACTAGGTTGTGCTGTATGGAGTCACGAGTTGGACTCAATGGTCCTTGTTGGGTCCCTTCCAACTGAAAATATTCAGTAATTCTAAATCATTGGTTTCAATAGGAAACAATGGGAGGATCAGAGGGGAAATGGGAGCTACCTGGGGAAGGAAGGGGCAGATTTAAGTTTTCTGCATTTCAGCAATGCTAGAAACAGTTAAACAGGTCACCCCACCTTGATGGGGCATGCTGCACTAGGACATCAAAAGCAAGATCTTAACTTGGTTCAGCTGATTGACTAACATCAGTCTGCAGCTTAAACACTGCTAGATGCGCATGCAACCAAGCTGAATGCAAGAACACAGGGCCAGGATGGCAGGATGGCACCAGAAATAGTACAGAAGGGAGCTGTACTTCCCATGTGAAACAAAAACAGGAGCTGTCTGGCAGGTGCATGCAGGCCCCAAGTTGAAGCAAAGCCAAGAGCAGACCCAATGCAAACCCCCAGGAGCTGTGAGGAACAGGACACTTCCTCTGCTCCATTTCATCAGATGCACTTGACCACCAGGTCATCTGAGTGCCCCAAAGGAGTCCCACTCCCTTTTTCAGACAATTTTAACAACAACACACAACTACCTCAATTCTTCCTATTTACATCATCATTTATCACCATTATCTTGTCTGGTCCTCATGCTCAGTTTGGATTAGCACACAGAAAGGCAGAGGTCAGTGCTTGAAAGAGGAGCCCCTCAAGTAGCCAAAGAAGATGGTAGCATGAAGAGACACAGCAAAGCACATGGCGATGACACGGTGTTGGATCTGCAACAGCAATGCTGGCTTCAGGGCTTAACCTGCAGTGCCTTAAACAGTCCTGGTTATCTGAAAAACAAAATAACCCCCTTTCTTCCAGCTGGACAGCAGCTGCGAGTTACTGTGGACAGTCCCTTGTGATTCCTAATATTGTCTTGGTACACAAGGTGCCTATAATGAAGCAGTGTAGGGCTTGGTACTCTTTACCCTCTAGTCAACATTTGATTTTTTGGGCAGAGGGAGATAAGGAGCATGGTTTCTAGCTCATGTTGAAGCATGAAGTATTGCTTACAGCCTACTGCAGCCAGCATCATACACCAGCTCCTGCATGACAAGGAGCAGTGTCCAACATTTGTCAGCATTAGCTGGAAAAAAGCAGCATTTCTCCTTATTTAAGATGAGAGCCCCTCCCAACGTTAATCGTACTGGGGAATTTTACCTGTCATGGTTATCCCATTACTGAAGTTGTAAGCAGTGTTGGAGCATGAAGGTTTGGGGCACAAAAATGTCTTTGTTTATCTTCAGAAAATAAATGTGTTTAAAAAGGCTTGGGTCTGACATAGGGACTATGTGGAGGGGAACGCTAGAGTGCTGGGAATTTTAAAACAACTGAGGTATAAACATTTCCACAGCTACCTGATTTGGAAACCAAGAAATAGGAGGATACTTTAGTTTATTATGAGGTTGATTTCTTTTCTGATTTCTATAACAGAGAGTTTTTATCATGTGAAACGATACTCAGTGCCACAGCTAGTTAAATAAAACAAGTGGGAGAGAGAAGAGAAATAATTCTGAAACCTTTCTAAAATGAAGGCTTTCTTCCAACTCAAGAGCCATAAATAAAATCAAGTATTTGCCCTCAGGGAAGAACTTAACACAACTCCAATTCAGCTAAAGGAATCTTTTACCGAGGCACATCTTTGCCCCCGCAGTCTGTTACCGTGCCTTCTCGTCACTCTCTTCTGTTTGGGAGTCAGAGTCACTCTCTGCATTTAATAGCTGTGCGCTACCAAAAGTCATCCTGAAGGAGCCAACAAAGCCAATAAAATTTGGACAAGCCTGATTTCTAACAATTGCAGTTCTCTGAAACAGGACTTCAGTTTTCAAGGCTTATCAAGCAGCCTGCACATTCCACTGACCCTGACAAGTCCAGCCATCAATGCCCAAGTTTCTTGCAGCACCACAACAATCCTGTTCCTTACAAGACAGTGCAAAAGCTGCAGAGCTTTTCACTGCTGCAGGATTATTTCCCTGTACTTGAACCCATGCTCTGTATGAAACTATTGCATGTTTGGAGGACTTATTTCAGAAGGAGCTCCCAGCAAACCAGTTTACCACACCGTGAACCATTTGAAATCCAAGTTCGTTTTCCCCACCTATCTGAAAACCACACAGAAGCCAAACAAAATCACATCTAAGACCCATATAGGCACAGTTTCCCCCTCCTCCTTCCACCACATTGAAATACTGTCTTCCTCCCTCCCTCAAAAGCAAAACAAACCCCCAAACTAAAAGCAAATCAGAACCTTTTATAAAGTGGACGAGGACAGTACAATGGGCTGCATGATGTCAAGATGGCCAAAGACTTCATATCGTAAGTCCCAAAGGTTATACAGGAAGCCACCTTGCTTATGCACATATGCAAACACACAAGTCTGACAGCCTCAACAGACCTAGTTATTAGGTACAGCTCAATTGCTACTTAGTAGTAACAAATCTATTGCTGAAGAGATAGAAATGGTACCACACACTTACATTAGGAGTTTGCACTCCATCCACACTGACATTACCTCGGTCCCACCTCTGGTATGTTGGCAGGGCTTGACAGCTCCTCCAGCAATGCTTTATGGCAGCCTTGATGATGATGACATGAAGATTGGAAAGCCTGGGAAATACTGGTACATTTTCAAGAAGATCTTTCTCTTTTCCTCATCTTATCACTTCCCCAATGTCATTACCTAGTTCAGGCTCCCATTTCTGATAGTTCAGATTAGCAAACAGTGTTAATATCTGCTACCCTGCCAGATGACTAAATTAGCCACAAATCCAAAATGCAACAGGCCAAATCACTTTTTATTTCCACCTGTATAAAGCCAAAGTCACTTCCCAGTGAACTCAGTAGAGCTGCCATAAATTTACTACAGTATAATTCAAAATAAGTGTGGAAAGGAAGAGTATGAACAAGTTCCTATTCAGGGTGGCTTGCAACAGTTGGTGACGTTATTTTCTTCTTGGAGTAAAACCTTTCAAAATCCTGTAACTAAGAGAATGCTTTTGTTGCACCAAATTTTATTTTCAAATACCAAAATCATCCTATATGGAGTAAATCTGTGTTTGTCTTATTTGTCAAAAACCTCATTTCCAGTGTGACTTACATTCCCCCTTAAAGACTTTCTAAGCCAGGCTGCCCTAACCTCAAAACTGTTGAAATAACCCAGAAGTGTGTACAGTGGCAAGGGGGTGCTGAGGCAATATTGTAATCTTGTTTCTGAACTGTCTTTTTCTGCATTTCAGTTTTGCCTGTGTGTTTACAAAAAAGTAAAAGTTTATAGTTAAAAAAAACCCTTTCAAAGGTATAACACCTATTAATCTTAGGGCAAGATAAACCAAACCTGGAGTATATGCATCTGTAATTGTTCAGAGACTGCTCCAAAATGTGTTACCACTTCTTTGTAAAGAAAACAAATTACACACAAGCATGCTCACACTGTTAAACAATACATGGAAGACTTGGGAATTGTTTTTAAACAAAAGCTGCTAGCACAGCAGATGCACCATTACTGGTGTTTGGCAGGGTCATCCATTTTAGGTGCAGCAGCCTTCTGCTGCCTTCACAGCCCTCCTGGTTCTGGAGCTGTCACGAGCAGCTCTAACAGCTGCTTCACTGTACAGAGGACCCCAAAACTCTATAATGCAGTCCCCCAAGTCAGCAGGATACTCCAGAGCCAGCAGAGAACAGCAGCTTCCATTCCTTCTAAACATACAATCAGCAAAACGACCCAAGACCTTCACGAGCAGCAGAAATGAGAATCCACACAAAAAACCCTGCTCCAGTGGGATGAGGAGGTTGCATCCAGCATTCAGGTGTAGGGACTGAGCTTTCCTGGAAGAAATACGTTCCCACAGGGCCTGGCTACGAATGTGCCTACAATAGCATGGAAATAATAATACACCAATATTCCAAATACAATAACAACTTTGGGAAATGCTGAGTTTGCCAAAGCTGATTAATGTGCTGGGCGGGAGGGGAGAAGGTGGTTTTAACACATCTTGTTCCTGCCTCCTGTTTCGCTCTGCTTCTTTGAATTTCAAAATTCAAATGCTATAATTGGAATTGAGTGAAAAACACAATTTCTGTCATATGAGAAACTGACATTTTGGCATGTTTTTACACTGAGTCAGAACCACCACCCCCCCCCAAAAAATCTAAATTTCTCATGAAGTGGCAATCCAAAAAAAATCCAGTTTTAAACTCATCCATATTGATACATTTAAACATTTTGAGAATGTCAAAGCAATGTAACAAATTAAATCCTGCTAAAGCATATCAACATTTTATGTGAAGAATCGAAACAAACACGGAAACAAGGATTTTACATTACCAAAGCAAAACAAAAACGTTCCTCAGCTGAAAATATCTGTGCGATTGACACCTTTCAGGAAGACATTCTGATTTTGATGAAACTGCATTTTCTGACAGAAAATTGTTCCATCAGAAATTTTGATTAGGTTTCCTGCAATATAAACATGTTTGTTTTACACATGCCTAGGAGCAAATGTCAGTTTGCAATACTTTCATTGGTTAGGTGCCTCCCCATAAATATGAGGATATTACAGTGAGTCTGAGTTGGTTTATCCCCATTCCCCCCCCCCTCAGAACATGTACATTTATCATCTGATTAAAAACATTATTTATCTTTATATAAAAACATATATTTCCTAACAAGCCAAGACATTTATAAATAACTTACAATACTACAGCTGAGTGCTAAACATCATGATTTAGGATGAAAGAAGAAACCTTTCTGATCATTGTCCTTTAGTATTTCAAAGCCTATTTTTCATGTTTATTTGCTGTCACTGGCAATAAGTGATTGCCTTGCTGTATTGCATTTCCTCTGCAGTGGTGAGTTGTTTGCAAAAGGAATGGAGGACAAGCTGTCACATCAAAGAGAAAAGACTAAAACCCACCAGGAGGTGAAGCAGGGGTTTATTGTCTTTTGCCCTGGGTTTTGACAGTTAATTAGCTCTCATCCAATTTATGCTTGTGTGGCAGCTACACCAGGGTCAACAGCAACAACTCCAAGGTGAGGCGAATGCAAAGGATACAAGACAGGAAAACCTGCTATGGAGCCCCAGGAAAGCAAAGGGCTTCATCTTTCACCCGCAGCCATGACTGATGGACTCGTGCCCTAATGAAGCCTTTGCCTTGTTTATTTTTTCCCCTCACCGCACAGAGGTTTCTTTCAACAGCTTTGGGCACCAAGGAATTGCCAAAGCGGCTGCTAAATTAAGCAGTCAGCATAGCAGCATCTGTGGAAAAATGCTGTCCCTTCAACTTGCTTTGTGTCAGCTGTCTTGGGAAGAGGAAGAAGATGTCAATGAGGAGGTGGCAATGAAGGGCTTCATCAAGAGTCTGCAGTGCTCCATGGGGCTGGACTTCACTGTCTGCCCTTCAGGGTCTTCATCTCTCCTCAGCCACCTCTTCTGGCATCCAAAGATCTTTCAAGACTTTGCAAAGCAAATGTGCTTCCCCTTTTTCTGCCTGTTGCTCTTTCTGCTCCTTTAGGGTTTTGCCACCTGCATTTTTTCTTTCCCCGCGCTGCCTGTTTGAAATTCTGAGTGCAGGGAGCAAGCAGTGCCCCAGCTACACTCCTAGGGGCAGGAGCAGGGAAGCAGTATTTTCACACCATGGGATAAAGCCTTTGATCAAATCATGTGTCTTAGCTGCAGTAAAAGCTTAACCCCTGGAAGAGTGCTGCCTTACCTGATCCCTAGCGAAACGCAGCAAGGCCTTACCTCCAAAAAGAGAGGTTGGATCAATTTAGACATTAGGTAAATGTCTCAGGGGAAAGCAACAGAGAATAGCACTGGAAAAAAAAAAAAAAAAAGAACTGGAAATGAGATGCAAATTCACTTTATGTTAGAGTAAACATCCACTGAATGGAAACTTCTAGACATAATAAGTCAAGGCTCAGACTGGAGAGCCCACCTTGAATACTACAGAGCTCCATGGCAATGCCTGAGACATGCCCCATTTCCAAGCGAAACCTTCATACCTTGCAGAAAATACCTGCTGCCTCAAAAAATAGTTCATTTTCCAGATTTACGCATTCAGATCTTACCTAAGCAGAGCTAGGCAGTTTCTAGGCACACAGGAAGTATCTTTCCTACAGAGACCCTCCTAAACAGACAGCCTCATTCAGCCACATTAAATATGGAAAGTCCTGCAGTAAAACTAGCACTGGCAAAATATCCAGAGTCCTATTTCATTGCCACACTTCACCCAGGATAGCACCTGATGGGATCCAACAGTTGAATTCCTCCCCTCCTGCCCCATGCTCCTATATGTGCATCCCATCAATGATGCCACAGTCCTTTATACTCTCTTCATAAAATACATTGAAAAGTCACCAGCAAATTGTGAGCCTGAAGCACAGAATTATCAAACTTCTTCTGTCAAATCACTTCTGGGGAAATACCTTCTAAGTGAGCCAGTCTGTAACAGGAATCACCACAAGCAGATACTGCGCTACCAAAGACGGTGGTCATCATTCTGCTCACAGCCTCTGGAGGCAGACTGTGATTTGATGGCTAGTGAGACACAGCAACAAGCCCACATGAATGATCTGCAGGAGCTGAGCTTCAGTCTCAAGGATGTAAAGTGCTGAGAGATTCCAGGTAGGCTGAAGAGCCTGTCATCCCAAACATTGGGCCAACAACAGCAGGGGAGCAAACACCTTGTCCTAATGCTCTGGGAGGTACCAATAGAGCCACATGCTTCTGCACTTAGGTTCCCTGCTACCAAGTGAGGCACAGCCATCTCTGTGACTTCCCCTCTGAGAGCCCATGGCTGAAGTGACAGAGGGAGACCTCTATTTTATTAGAGGTCTCAGCTCAGGTTCACTGAGTGCAACTTCAGATTCATCACCCAGAAGCCTACGTTTGGAGCCTCATCACCCTTCTCTCTCCCCATTGACAATGGAGACCCAGATGTCCCTCCACAGGGAGCAAAACTGTGACCCTCTCAGAGTATAAATGTCTCTTTCCTCTGACTACAAGATGCTGAGCCCCTAAAAGACCCACCTCAACTGAGCATCTATGACCAGGTCAGATGATTCTAGCTTCTGCAGCCTATTCCTAACATCATCTGGAGTAACCTTATATTATGAAAAAAAACATAATGCTGTCTTAATGAAGAACAAACATTAATAAAAATTGTATTAACGTTGTCTCATGAGATGCACACAGCAAACTAAGCAACAGACTAAACTTAGCCTGTGAGCTTGTGGCTTTGTGTTTCTCTCAGCTGTGAGTCATCGTGTGGGGTAGAAAACTGCCTTCCTCCCCCAAAATATCACGAAAAGTAAGCAATGCCTCACATTCCAGTAAGAGAGGCTCTACACAGCAGGGGCCAGAATTGTATTACTCACAGGGAGCCTGAAGACTTGGCAACATCACAGCCAAATCTGACAATTACATCTCACACGGGCCATTGAGCAACCAGCAGAAGAGAATCATTTTCAGACAGTCCTGATCCAGTGAGGTTCAGATTAGAAATAGGATAAAGACCCTTTCAATTCAAGGTCACCTACCTCCTTTCTCTTCAGTTCCTTGAAAGCCTTGTTCCAATCTTCTCTCTTCCCTTGCTATTGTGAATGTTGTGCACAGCACAGGTCTTTTCCTCGAGGTGACATGATCTGTGACTGCTGCCTTGGGACTTGGATGTACTGCCTGGGAAGGCTGCCAGCCGGACAAGGGAAGCGAGCACCTCGCAGATTAGCAACGAGTCCAGACAAGCCTTTGTTCTGCACAAATTTGGAAGTTTGAGAGTTTGAGCATGTACATTAAACACTTCCCAGCAGATTTAAGAAATTTGCATTGGCAAACATTCAGCGATTCAGCTCAGGTCTCCCTCACCTTCAAAAATATGCACATCAGATACCTTGGTGCATGTTACCTGAGCATGTACCTGTAAAGCACCATGACTCACTGCACTGCTTTAACTCAGGTACTGCATCCTCTTTGCAGTGCGGACATTAAAAAAATAAGTTACTGAATAGTCAACTCAAAGGGAAGGTAAGTCAGAAACCTTGAATCCGAGTCTTCTGCTTTGATCCGGAGACGGTCTCCTCTGTACACACAAAAGAAAACAAGTTCCTTAATACCAACTCTGGAATGCCATGCATAAAAGAGGTAAGAAATACATGTACATGCAGCTCAACAGTAGCTTTCCACATGTTTAATATCCAAGTATATCAACTACTGCCTACTTTGGGACAGTGAGCCATGACCAGGGTCACAAGACATGGGCCCTCATGTGCCCTGCACCAGAAATTAATCACACAGCATGAAAAGTCTGAAAAGTCTTGAATGCCATGACCAGGGCTGGTGCCAGACTCTGTAGGAGAGAGTCCCAATCACATAATGGAGGAGAAGGACTGTGTCTTGTCTGAAGTGTTACAAGACCAGTCAGGATAGGCTTGGTACCTACACCAGGTTTTTTCCTAGATTTTTTTATACTAATTTCCCCCAGCTTATACCCATGAGGAGCACCAGACACTCCTCCACTATCTCTCACTGAAGATTATCCACACTTCTTTTGGGTTTACAGAGACTGCAGAAGCTTGAAACCAACCACAGCATTTTACCACTCTCTCCATTAAAAGGCTTCTGCAAATATCTGCTGCTGCTCGAAGGACCCAAATACACAGGATAGCCAAGACCCCCAGCACACAATGTGCTGTTTTAAATGTCTATTTACCTTTGGGAAGAACATGGTGAGGCTTTTGAGAATGGATTATAGAAGGTAAAACTTCTAAAGGAAGATCAACAGTTGCACATCAAGTACCTCTCTGTTTCAAAACCATACCAAGAACATTTGACATGTGCATGAATATCTTTTGTCAATGGAGCTGTAAGTCAGACACAGGAGAGAGGGTTGAGGGGGTTTTTTTGAGTACCCTCAACCCAATATTTTACAAACATCTCTCTTCATTTCTGATCACACTGAAAATCCATTATGGATACGGAAAGTAGTCCTAAAACACAATTAAGAGCTGGAGTCATGAGGTCGTAGCCTTGCAGCTATGAAACAATGACCTCAGCGCAAGGAACAGATGGAAGATATACTAATCCCTATTAAAGAGGGAAGCTGGCAAATAATGCTTTCTCAATCATTTAAATTTGCAGCATGCTGAGCTGAGGGTGTGTGAGGCTGGGAGGGGAGCTGAAGTAGCCATGCCAATAGATTTTTCTGCTCCCTGGGGCTCAAGAGGCGCCCTGCCAGCAGAGACACTGGAGAGCTGGATGAGAATGGTGTGTCTAAACATGCACACAAACACACATGATTTTTGGTCTCATCACCCAGGGATTAGGGGGGCTTTCTGCTGAGGGCCTCCCTGCTGACACAAAGCAGCCTGGTTCACACAGACCAGGCATAGCTTTAGTTTCATGATGTCACAGCTCCAAAGCAACCCTCAGGAGATGCTTCAGTGAAAAGTTTGTCCCAAGCCTCTACTCTACAAAAGACACCTGCATATTTTGTGCCTTCCTAGTTCTACAGAGGAACTCAGAGCAACCAGGAGCTCTCCGGCACCCTCTGCACAGAAGTTACAAGATCGGCAAGGGCATCACTTTTCTGGCAGGCTCTTCTCCTCCCTCCCCCCAGTTCCAAAGCCCTTGGCTTCTGAGCAAGTGCAAAGTTTTTGGCTTTCAGCGGTCGTTAGAAAAAAAGCAATGCGACCTGTGGGAGGAAGAGATGTCAGAGGAGAAGCGGTCAAGCAGGGGAAAGGGTCTATGTTCACCACAGGTCTGCTGGCAGTCGGAGATTATGAGATGCAGTGGGGAGGAGAAGTGCCACTGCACAATCAGTCAAAGCAGCGGTGTTTCTTTTAGAGGCATTCAGATGACTGGGCATCCTACAGAGTCTCCAAATAAATAAGATTTGATTGTGACAAGTGCCTACCATACTCTGACTGCTGTAAGAAAATAATGCACTGACATTATGAAAATATTAGAGTGGCATAAGTCAATCCCACTCATCCTATTAAGAACAATAAAAAAATCCAAAAGCCCACACATTTGATTTAAAAAAATGCCCTTACCACCATTAGCAATCATAAAAACCACTTTTCTGGCAAGGCTCAAGCTACCTGCAGAGAATTCACTTTCCTTGTCTTCTGACAAGAAGCTCAAGGGAAAAATGCCATCCATCCCTCTTTCCTCTGTATGCTCCATTCTGCTCCATATGGTGCTGCCTGATAGTAAATGAGAAATTAAAAACATTAGCACCAGCCTCTGCCCTCTCCTCCCCCATCACTTTCTCCCAGCAATGACTGTACAAAATACGCTGGCCCAAGCTGGAGACAGAACCATTTCACTGCTGAGCTCTGGAGTCACATATGAGCTTTGTTGCCTGCTCAGTTCCTAGATGCCAACTTTGCCAAGCACTGACTGTCCTTCTGAATTATTTCATCTTAGAAAATAACCCTATTGACAGACTGAAACTCTCCCCATGGATTATTTTTTTTTTATTCAAAACATTAAAAAAAAAAGAGATAATCAGAAATTAAAACTGACTAAAAACTTTGAGTTTGAGGCAGGCAGCAGTAAATTGTAATATTATATCCCAGTTCTTCCAAAACAGAATTTTTAGAGACATTTTTTCTCATAAAAAAAAAAAATTCTGAACTCAAAAGGTTTTCCAATAAATTCTAGTCATAATCTTCAACTGCCATTTTACTTTGTGTCTTAGATCCCTTCAAAATCAGCTTCAGCATGTGCCATGTGCAGTTGGCTCCTTCACAAAAATATTGTAAAACAGGATCCAAACATTATTTTTTTGTAACTTAGGAGCAATTGAATTAAAAGCCCAAGAATTGGGGGAAGCAGTCAGTAGACACTAAGGTTTTATTTTTATTATTCCCATAGCACCCAGAAGTGGAGGCAGGGGCAGGTGCCGCATGGACTCGGAGAAAGCTGTCCTTCCCCGGTGCACGCAGTAGGAGACAAAGCCAAACAAAAGGAGAAGAGGTCACAGTGAAACGGGTACGGCGAACGTGACGAATAACACATCACCACGTGCAAGTGTATGATCTCTATAGATTAACCTTGGCTCCTCACAGAATAGCCATTATAATAATCTCATTTTTGTAGGCATCACAGCCTTTTGGAACGATTTGAACGCTGAGGGCAATTAAGCTTTGTCATCAGGCTACCACAGCAGCGGCCTTGACTTTCACAGGCAGCACTGCGGGCACCACTGAGCCTCCTGTGCACAGGAGTGTTCTGCGGAGAGGATCTCTGCCCTGCGGGCAGCACCTCGGTTCCATGCCTCTGGCCACATCAGCTATTGCCCAGCTCTGTTCTTCCTCACTTACCAAGAGTGAAGACTGAAATATTCATAAGAGGGGTACAAGTGCTGCCTTTAGGAAGGATGCTCTTGCATGCACGCTTACACGCACGTACATATTTGTCTTCTGTGTAAGGCACTAGGCAGGATACCAAGGCAGAGCCACCAAAGCAAAACCACCAGTGATCAGCCAGCTAGCCCAGGAGCCTGTGAAGGTGGACAGTCTGTCCATCACAAAAGTTGGAGTACGTTTTCAACAAGAGGTTTCAAGAAGTGTTGATTCAAGTGCTCCGTTGATCTTTCCGTGTATGCCCATGATCTGAAACAGCAGCAGGGCAAATCATAACATCTGGCACTGCTCACACAGGGGTTGAGATTCAGGCTGCCCAGTGGGGTCCCTGTGAGAGGTTTGAGATGCTGCAGTCCCTGTTCTCATTGGTCTCCATACTAAAATGTTCCCACCAAGAGGATAAGGCCATAAAGTCCCTTAAGCTGGTCCCACTCAAAAGGCCTGGAGGAGTGTGCAAAGGAAGAAACTATACCACGTCTCCATTTTTCATTCAATCTGTGAAAAAAAGCTTGCTCCAAGACTTAAGAAAACACTGATAACTGCCAAAACTGCCTCAGACTTCGTAACTGCCACATCAACAAAACCTATGGCCCTAGCTGCCATTCACTTAGCATACTTTGCATAAGGCAAGTGCAAAGCTATGCGGAAATAGAGAAAGCTGCCTCCTGAAAGGAGACACTGGCTTCATCATTTAACATATAACCTGAGAAATCGCCACTGTTCCCACCTTCTTCCCTCCTACAGCAGGTATTTCCCATAAAGAGAGCATGGAGAACAGGATGCATGAAGCTTGCAAACTGGGGAAGAAAAGAGCTGACAGTAGCCTATAAATAGGGAGTAGCGAGGGTGAATTCAAGGATAAAAGTGAGAAGTGGCCTGAAACTGGAAATGGAAAAATCCATGCTGAGCATGATGGAGTTCTTATCTATGCAGAGAATTACAAGGAACATCATTTACCCGGAGTACATGACTATAGATGCTCAAAAGAAAATGAAAAGATACTTGCAGGGAAATACAGTGACATAATTCCCTCTCTAGCTAGAAGATTGTTCAGAGTACACTCAGATATTCACTCCATCTCTTACAAAAGGCAAGGGGATTCATACCTAATAAAAAACTTACAACAGCACAGATCAAAAAGTGAGTTCTATCTAGTAAGCCTTTGGAAAGCACACCTTTCAACAGTTTGCCAGGCTGAACACTTT
Organism: Phaethon lepturus; assembly: GCF_000687285.1. Lineage (NCBI taxonomy): Eukaryota > Metazoa > Chordata > Aves > Phaethontiformes > Phaethontidae > Phaethon > Phaethon lepturus. The sequence continues at coordinate 40,324 of NW_010555610.1, forward strand.
ATTATTAAAGATATTTTTGCCACATACATAAAAAATGAGATCTAGTAGCAGAGGGCTATGTGAGAATGCTCCTTCTCACTTAATAGTTGTTTATCCAGCAAGAAGGATAACACCACATATCATGCAATGCATATACAGGTGTAATTCCTGTTCTTCAAAAATCAATGGGGCTTTTATCACAGTGTCAGCATCCAGATTTCACCCCAGGGCATTTAAAATGCATTTCAGTTCACCATGCTTAGACCAAAGAGCTGGCCAGTATGCCAACATCTCCTCATTTGAAAGGAGTGGCTAGGCATTTGCCATCAGCGCTGAAGGCAGATCACACCAGGTAAAAATGCTTTCTTCCCCTTTAGCAGGCAACACTACCTCCTTACATCCCTCTCAGATGCAGCCATAGCTATCTGCATGTTTATCACTGCTACCACGGCTGTGCTTACCAAAGGGGCCCAGGACTGCCAAACAGCAGCCAGCCTCCTCCACAGCACTGGCTGCTCAGGGCACATCATGCTCTCCACTCTGGAGATCCTCCTGCTCCTGCGCCCAACTCATAGTCATCAGCAAACAAAACCCAGCAACGCAGTTTCCCTCACTGCCTTCTGACACAGCTGCCCTGGCACAGAGAAATACGGCCAACAAAATGAACAGAGATGGGACGTTCTCCCCTGGATAGCTCAGCTGCAAAACAAGGCCAGGCTGAAATGCAGGGTAACCACTTTGGATCTACATGGCAATTCCTTTCAGACAAAGGTTTTCCACCTCAGGTGTAAAGTTTGTGATACACCTACCAACCTAAGCTTTTGTGATGTGCTGAAATTAAAGTGGTACGAGCAGAGTCCATTAAAACCTGACACACAAAAAAGGCAGGAAACCCCCATCGTTCACAAATCCAGGAATACACGTACACTGCTCACTGACATGGCCTGAGCTCCAAGCCTGCAGACACATTGGCAGATGTCCCCTGGGCTTTTCCAAGCCTTTGAGGCTGTTCAGTCAAGTGTAGAGGCTGTCTATGAGCCCTTGTCATTGCTTTAGCTTCTGTTTAAAGGTGTCTATAGACTTGGGGCCCCTGTACTAATGCAGCACAGTTGCAGAAAAAGCTCTGAGGGAAGCTTAAGACCAGGATAAACAATGTATTATGGTTAATGGTTTTCTCAGTATTTCAACCAATGCAATGATAGTCACCCAAAGGCAGGGCTGTGAGTCTCAACATTAGCACAGGCGTAATAGAAAGTGCTTTTCAAGGTCTACCTTCCTGCTAATACTGGATTACTTTATATTGTATCATAAAAACTGTCCAAATGATGGTTCAACAAGCCAAGACTTGATACACAGACCTGCCATGTTACTGATGCAGCTGAGGTCAAGAACTACAAATAGTGCAGATAATTAGAAGGGAAGTGCGTGCTGCTGAGCAAACACATCAGGCATGGGAAGATTTTCTGGTCTGGAAAGGTAAAGAAACTGCATTTACAGAACTACCTGAGCATCTTTTTTTGTATTGGTTAGAAAACACATCCACCAAAAAAGGAGGACTTGCAGGTTTACAAATACCAGAATATCAGCCTGAATTCATTGCAGTTGCTCTTTTAACATTTGAACATGGGGCTCTCTATAGACTCAAAAGACCAAATTCACCCGTGGCATAATACAATGCAGGCAGCCCTTAGCAGAGCTGTCCCCTTATTTCTTAGGAAAATGAGATATCAGGGACAACCCTTAGGGACTAGCAGATCACATTCATTGCTGGAAGAAATGAAGAGAAATGCATTGCAGTGAACAGAGCTGCGCACAGCTTCCACCAGCAGAAAACCATAGGCTTTGCTGTCTTGTTTTACACCTTGGAAAGCAGAGCATGGATACCTCCTGCCTGGAAGAATTCAGTGTCCTGTCTGCTGGGGGAGAAATGCTCACTTTGACACAGAAGCAAAATATCAAAAGCTTTTCGTTCAGCTTGCCTTAGCTATGAGTTTTGCCAGTTTCCTGTTTTATTTCAAGATTTGGTTAATATTTGTGTTTCACTTTCTTCTTAAAAGCTTGCAACAGACCACCCATTTTAGATACACCTTTTTGTCTGAGGACATGGTGGACAAACAGTCCATTCATGCTTTTGAAGAGACACTGTGCGTGTGGACATCAGGCAGTATTCAGATGCTTCAGAAGACACACAATCCGCATAATTCGTCTTGTCAGTAGAGTAATGCTATGCCATTGACAAAACCCCTACATAAACACCCAGCTGGTAATATGATTACACCCTGAGGGAAAAAAGATTGAGAGCCTTGGTGATTTTACTGTGCTATAACAACAGAAGCCATCTTTGTCCAGATATTTCTCTAATCCTTTCCTGAAACGTTACTAAATATCATTACCTGGCAAAGGTGAGCTCTACAAGTTAATAACACGTCACAGAAAGAGCAAGGTAAAACCTCAGTGTTAAGCTTGAATCTGTAGCCTTTTTGCTCACTAATGAAGCTGCAGATAGCAGAGATATTTTTAGGATGCCAGCAAACCTTGTTATAATCCACAAAGAAAAGTTTAGCTACATCTCCCAGTGCTATTAAAAATGTCCAAAGGACCAACACAAAAAGTCTTACCTGACATAAAGCAAAAAATTAACCAAATATTCTTCAGTGTTGTAATTCCTGGGACAAAACTTATTAGCAAATTTAAATTAATTCCACTCCAGGCATTATGATACACTATCAGTTACCCCCTTACCCCCCCGGGAAATAATTCGCTATTGCTGTCAGTCAACTGCTTGAATGCTTGGAGTTTACCAGCTGCATAACGTATATTGATTTTTGATGAATGACATCTCTCTCTGGGCCATTATGGTTTTGTTTTCAAACCTTATTTAATTGTTCGTCTATTTTTCAGTGAAATAAATGCAAAGTGTTTATTCTCCAAAGGCTGTAAACAGAGATCTCAGGTCTAGTTTCTATGACAACCTCACTTGATACAGCAAACCTAGATTATCTCTAATGACAGACATGAAGTTTAAATTGCACATTCTGCACAAACAGTGCACTGTTGACCTTTTATTGAAAAATGGAATACAGCGTGATTAGCATAATGTGCTATATGAAAGGGAAAATTGTGGAATAATGCAGATTGTACTCTAATCACAACTACAGTGCTAATCTCTGGCAAAAGGTTTGCCAGGACATGAAGCTTTAAAAATTAAGATTTTTCCCAGTCACTATTTTCAAATCCTGCTAGATAGTAATGCTATCACATTAAATAGTTCTCAGATAACACTCGCTGTTTCTGCTACTTTTCTTCCATTGCAGTTTTTAACTGGAGAGTAAAAGTGGATAACGTTATATAGAAATATGGCAAAAAAATTCCAGCTATGAGAACTATTTTTAAACCTCCTGAGGGCATTTTTCTCTCATTCTTACAAATTCATTTGGAAGTGAGAGCCAAAAGACAGTTCTTTCTGTCAGGTGCTGTCCTCCAAAACCTGCACGTTCTCCTAGGAGAAAAATTTGCATGTATGCTAGTGAATAAAGCCCAGCTCATCTATGGAGACAAAGAGGCTGCAGGAGACATTCTGCTTTGCAAGAATAGAGATGGAAAATATCTTGCCTTCATATTAAGCAAGTTTCAGCAGGCTTTGATTTTGGCAGCTACAGTTTGTTGCTGCTCACAGAAACGTCTGCAGCAGTTTACAAAACATTAATACTTTGGGGAATTTGGTGCATGAATTGAGGTTCCCATTGGAGTTGAAAGAGTGACATGCTGCTGTGAAGGGACAGCAAGCTGTTAAGTCTGTTCTTTCCTCTGTAGAATACTTTTAACTTTATTTCCTCTAAACATTCATGAAACAATAGGAAATATTTCCAATTACTGAATGAGATTTCAGCTCACTTGTATTCAACATAATCAGTGAACAGTCTGGAGGCAACCTAACAAAACCATAATTAATATCAAAATACAGTTATAGATAGTAGAATGATGGGTTGAGGAATTGGGAATGAGGCAGAGAAACTGTTGTTTCTGCAGTGCCCAAAAGTAACTCCCAGTTACTATTATTCTCCTTCCTATGTTTTAAAACAAATTTTTAAAAGTAGCATTGGCTATTTTCCTATCAAGTGACAAGTATGGAGGAAAAAGATAAAAGTAACTCTCCACTGCGTAGCAGGAAGTCTTAGATTGTCCAAGCCTGGTCATGAACACTGGAGAATCATAGGCATTCAGCTATCATCCCTCTTTCTTCCAGAGGATAATATTCAGCAACTAGGTCTTATTAGCATCACATCAAAGTGGTCTCTCCATCCCTCCCTATTCAGCAAACAAGCTAAAAAATTATTTTCAGGTGCTTGTCTACAGAACAATGCCATTAGAGGAAACCTATTCCCTCATTTCTCTCTCACTCTAATGGGTTTATGCCATTAGTACTGTCAGCTGAGTGGTTTTTAACCAGCAGTTAAGGCAGCAGCAATAACAAAGCATTTTTTTAGTACAGGCAGACCCCAGTGTACTTGCATTCTAAGCAGCTATTCACCACTACCACTATTCTCTGCATATCAAGAGATCTCTGGTTTTCAGGGTTTTCCATTCAGCAGTATTATATTTTTCTTAATAAGCAGTCTTCCACTACAGCAGCTGATAGGAAGGAATCAATTAATTTAAATGGCATCCACTTGTTTTCACATGGAGTTATTACACTTGTAAATGTAATTCTGTCATTTGATATATAAAATGGCAAACTGTGTGTTTGGTAAGACGGCACGTCCCAAGCTTAGGTATTTCTAATCCCCACAACACTGCCCAAACTTGTCTCACTGTGATTTTAAATTTCACTGCCTCATGTGATGGCAATGAGCATTTGTTAGTGCTGCTCAAATGGTGGGTTATGGGACAGAGGCTATATTGACCACAGCTATTCAGACGTTTACCACACATTTTATAAATCTTTACCAAAAAAAAAAAAAATCAAGGTAAATATTGACAACAAAAAATGGCAGCAGAAGCCATGTCTGAATGTCTGAACAGTAACTTTACAGGCAGTCTCCCTACCTACTGGTATGTCTAAACACAAATAAATGAGTGCTTTTAAAGACATTGTAAATTATAAACCTATTTAAACATAGGCTCTCACCGCTAGCCTCTCTGCCAGACTAATATATTCCCTGGACATTCACTACCACAGGTCAGAAGAACGTAATTACTTCCTTGTGTTTCTACCACATTTATTCCGTTTCCCTTGTAATATTTTTAGTTAGGATACTAATTTTGGTACCTCCAGTTAATTCTTATCCTCTGTTTCACGTTTCCTTCAGGCACAGTTTGCATAGCTCTAGTCACTTATACAAATATTTAATACCAGCAAGACAAACCAAGCATAACAAATCCAGAAATAAAGCAACTCCCACAGAAGCTAATGTTTACCCAATCCAGAGTATGAAATATTCCACACCTCTCTCCAGGCAGCCTCTTCTGTTTCTCTAAGGTGGGATCTGATGACACTCTGGATCATAAGGACCAAAGAGCCAAAGTGCCTGACATTTCTGTGTTCCCACCTTCAACCCTCAGTTGTTCAACCTTTCCGGCCTACTCTGCACAACCCTGGAAGGGCTGCAGCTCCTGTAGGCTGAATGCAGATGCAGATTTTGAGATGATGAAGGCACATATATCCGTCACATACTCATCATACAGAAGAGTCTGGACTCCAGGCCAGACCCTGTCAAGCCCATCATAGGACAGACCTGTGAGCAAAAATAGCCAGCTCTATTGTCCTATGTCTTCAACAGAGCTGGGATTTGATTACTCTAACAAAGTGAATGAAAAATTTGGGCAAGAAAAATAACAGACGGACCTAATTAAGTAAATTATTCCCATCAAAGTAAAGCATGTTGTTAACAACACTGAAAACTCGCGCTAGCTGATACCATAACCTTCCTGCAGTAAGTAAACATCATCTACAAAAAGTCAGACAGCTGAAATACCATTTGTTTTGAAATGAACTTTTAGCCCCATAGCTCAGCCGAGCATCCACATTTTTTCTCTGAAACATAACCAGCTGCATGAGATGCCAGACAGCTAGAACACTCCAGACTAGAAACAAAAAGATACTATTGTCTTGGGACTGCCACAGTCACTGTTCCTACCTGTACACATCCCACCGCTTCTGTAAGGCTGACAAAACAGTCACAGATAGCTCTTCCACTCACAACTGCTTAGCAAAGCTGGAGTTGGAATAAGGCAAGTGGCAGAAATGAAACTTAATATGCTCAGTTGCTGCTGTAAAGACCAGAACCAGGAGTCCTAAACAGATTCAGGACTCCAGTCTACTTTTACTCACATCTTTATAGACACAGGTAGCTCATCCTGCAAGTGAAACTGGTTTGCTATTCACTTAGAGGATTTCTAGTCCTCCACCCTGCTCAGTAAGGCGAGGGGTCCCTGAAGGGCCACCAAGGCTTTAGCTCCCAGCCACAGATGCCCGAGACTCCCCTGTGCCATCCCCATGAGCACAGGGAAGAGCTGTGGAGCTCAGCTGGTACCTGAATGTTTCTGGGGCTCCAAAATAAAACATCCTTGCAATTACAACTGTGAAAACAATTACTAAAGTTCTGTAGTTAACGTGCACTTGTGGTGGCACATTCCCACACCCTTACTCCTGGACCACTCTACGACCTTAGGAATTCAGTTGCCTGGCAAGCCTTGGCCTTTGTGCAATGAGTTTGGCGGTTAAGACTCAATGGACAGTACCAAGCACTCTTGTGTAGCTAAGGTGGGCAATGGCACTGATTGTACCTGGAGTTCAGATGCCTGGCCAGGGCGGGGAACAAGAGCGGGAATAACTAATCATCCCCTGACAGCCCGAGAATGACCGGTACCAATGTTGCTGGAGATTTGAGAACTACAGTAATTACTGACCCAGATTGTGGCCAGGATGGAAATTTACTGATGCCTAAAGTCAATCATCTCGCAACCCTACAAACAGTGGTCCTAAGTGAGGCCCTTTGAGCCCTCCTGGACTGCAGCGGGCTGTGACCAGCATCTCCCTCTGGGTGGGATGCCTCTCGGAGCTTACGAACTCTCAAGTTTGAGAAGTTTTGAGGACCATCACCAAAGACTGATGATTGGGCCTCAGGACCCCAGCTCCTCGAAGCTCAACCCTCACCCACTGAAAAATGCAAAGGCATTTGCTGTGAATATTTCACTGAACTCAAAGGGAATTTTTAACAGCTATACCTTTGTATATCTCTGTGTGTGTGTGTGTATACAATTTTCCCTTAGATATAAACTGTTGATTAAGTCTGGGACTAGGAATGGGTTCAGCTGCACCTAGATTCCTCTGTGAGAAAGAGTTTAGAAAGCAGAAGTACACTCTGAACCTTGTGACTCAATGGCAGGGTCTCCCTCATCTTCTTTCCCTGATCACTATATAAACCACACCAACCCAATTCTGACTCAATTTCCCTGACCCTGTGTAAATTATTTCCCCTGATCCATGTGTAAAGGACTCTAATCCAATTCTAATTTGATTTCCTTTTGTATGCTTTTTCCATGTTGAATAAGCGATAGAGTGAACCTTGCCATTGAATTCTGTTGTCATGCTTTTTACAAACTCATATTAAAATAATTTTCTTTTTAATATCTTTGGCAGTGATTCTTTAAGCATTCACTCATTTGCAACAACTCTATTACTCTATATATGATTCAGTATGCTGTACTGTCTACCTATATAAACATTCATTTGTTCTTTGATCCAAGTGCAAACTAAATTTTTAAGTAAAAATCAGGTTGATGTTTACAGTCATATATTTTAAAAGTGACTTTTAATTTTAAGGAAAAAGGCATTCAAAAAAAGGGCTTCTACCCTTCACAAGAGCTTATGCTTCCACCATTTACTGGCATCCTTTCAGATACTCTTTTTAATGACTAAGGACTGTTTAGGACCTTCAACATCTATCATTGCATCCTCTGGTAAGAACATATTGGATCGAGAGATGTTGGGAAACTATTGTCCCATCCATGGAGGAGATTCTTAACCAGGTCAACAGAAGCATGAGAGTATGGTTTCTCAAAAAAAAATTTCTTCAACATCTTCCTCTGCTATAACCCCTTTCTTGTTCTCCAGCAGGGTAGGGAGTTGATGCAATACCATAAATGAGTGAATGTGAGCAGACAGACCAATCCCAAAATGGGTGATGGCTTGCAGTTAGAGTCGCTTCCAAATTTGCTGGATTCCTGCTATATTGACAGGCTGTAGCAGAATTTCAGAATTATATTATTAATCAGAGTCTGTGAAAAACGAGATGAGAGTCAAACTGCCAGGCACGATAGGAATGTTAGGCAAAGGTGTCTAAACTTCTGCTGACCCCTTACACCAACCAGGCTGAGAGCTCTTTCATTAATGCTAATGCTTTTCATATTAGTGCTTCACATAAAGAAATCGTGCTGACTGCTAGGGTCAAAGAGTTCACAAGATGCGTTGGCCACATCAGCAATACACTGATGATTGTTTCTGACATGACCCCACAGCTAATGAAGGGCCATTTGTGAGCAAATTGCTTTTCATGCAGAAAGAGGTTTGTGATGAAGGTATAAAACACATCTGGAGTACGACAGGCTGCTTCTTTCATGATGCAGTAATGAAAGAGACCACCGTCCCACTGAGACACGGTGTATCTGTGCAATATCCCTGGGTTTCTTCTTCCCATTCCTGTCACTAAATTTTTCCATACAGAAGACACTGCTTCTGCTCCTTGTTGCTGAATGACCAACAACCCTCTATTCATGACCCCCACATCAAGTACTTCACCTGTAAAATTAGACATTTTGAAGCCCAGGTCAATACTACAGCTCAGCATTTCTCACCCTACTACATCTCCTGCATGCCTCTCTTTTGGGGCCCCTGTCAGCAAGGCCTTATAAAGCATAAAAGGCTCAAATGCACTGCAGTGCAAATGCACAGGCATCGCAGCAGGCAGCACCAAGGGCTAACCAAGTAGTCCAAATCTTTTGTATCACCACTCATGTTACTGCAGCTTTTCCTTTCTAGCCTGCAGTTTGAGTCAAGGTGCAGAAAGGGACTCCTTTGTGTAGGAGGAGGGACTGCAGAGTGGCAGAACAAGAAACCCCCTTAGCAATAGGGTGGCTGTGTTCAATAAGAAGCTGTCTGCAATCTGTTCTGTAGTCTTCTGCCAGGAGATCCATAGCCACAGGTTAGCCAATGATTTATCCTTGCTCTGTAATCCTGTGTTAGGCAACATTTCCACCTCCTCTGGTAGGGATTGGTTCCTGCACTTGCCGAGGCATGACTATCACAGAATCATAGGAGAGAGGTCTGGAGGGGGCTTTGGGAGGTCATCCAGAAAGGGACATGAACTCCGGCACTCCTGACAGATATGTATCTAACCTATGCTAAAAGCACTCTATGGACACCCCCAAGAAACTGGGCCTGAGAAGCCACTCTTCTTGTGGTTGTAAAGAAAGATAGTCTGTATTACTTTGTCTTCCCAGGATCTCAGGAACATCCTTCACTTTATGTAAACTATGCTCGTCTGTGATAGCCTGAAGGCTCTCTTCCCTAACAGGTAACACCTTATCTGTTTATAGAAGGCCTTCACAGACTTGCATGTTTAATTTGTTAGTGAATAATTGTTTCATTACCTAATAGGAGGGGCTACATGTATTATGGGGGACTGCAGAATTATGGGGGTTTTAATCATTTTCACCTGAGGAGAACAAGTTACCATAATAGTATATAAGTATATAGGTATTAGAAGATTTTGAAGAGGAAAGGATTGCATGAAAATCTACAGAATCAGAGTAGACAACCTACAGAGATCATAAGCAAGGAACTGTCATGCTGAGAACATTTCCCTTCATCACCTTGAAAAGGACCTTCTGGGAGAAAAGAATTCCATATTATGAAAAATGTCAAGATGTCAGATACTCCTTTTCGTCTCTCAGAGCGGGGTGAGACAGCATCTTTCTCAACAAGCCTTTTTCTGCTGGATCTGTTGTTCCTTGCATAAATATGGTATTATGCCAAGTAAGGAACAGCAGTAACACAGACTCAGGTTTCCCAACCCGCCAGTGACCTGGAAAACCATGGGTTCTTCTGCTGGAGCTGTTTGTGTCTACCGTCCAGGAGGAACATGCAACAAAAAGCTCTTTTTTAAAAAACACTTTTCCGCAGAAGGTTTTAGCTTTGATGAGCCATTACTCTCCAGCACAAATACATGTAGACAACTTTCCCACCCTCTTCTTCTGTATTATTGCTGCTGTTAGGGTTGCAATGGAGAACAGAACTCCAAAAGGCACCAGAGGACACAAGCAAAGATCAACCACAGCATTTTTCCCCTGGTCTCTCATGGGGTTGTTTTTAGCCCCACAGAACAAGTGGCAAGACTTCATTCTATGAATGGCTGCAGTTCAGACCACAGCCACCAGCATCGGTGGTGTAAATCAGGAGGACATGTACCATACCTCTTGAGACAAACAAGTTACAGCTGGCAAAGTGCAACAGTTTTCACTAAGACCTGGGCTGCTGCCTTAATCTAGGGCTGGCACATTAAAAACAAGGGTCCATGTGTCCAAAAGCTTATCTGTTTCATTCAGCTGTATCAGCTGGTCTAATAAGAGATATCTCTCCTTACAGCTCTCACCATGGAAATGGGAGTCATTTATCAAGAAGGACTTTTCCCTGAACTACCTTGACTTTTTCTGTTGATGCTGCTTTTTCACTGTGATTTTTACACATTTAGGGGATAGTTACACAGGCTAGCTTTAAATGTATTCTGAGCTTACATGCCCTAATATAACAGTTGCAGAAAGCTGTTAGAGTCCTCCAGTTAGATGCTACTGCTACATCTTACTGTATCCCAAGTACTTACCTCCAATACATATTTCTATATGTAGACTTAACTATGGAGCCAAGTGGATTTATATTGATTTCAGTGTTGTTACAACACACACCAATACATATACTTGAAGCATATTCATTAAACTTCAAATTATATATATGTTTTAAAAGGTGCTAATAGCACCTTTTGATGTGGCGATTATTGATATTGGCTTCCTGTAGAAAGAGCACTCAAACTACCAGCTAATTTCACACTGAAAACAGCTGTCACATGGTAATGACATTAAAAGTCACTAAGCTGATCTGCATTCAAAGCCATGCCATAGAGGTGAAAGGCCCTGTAGCCAATTATTACTCCTCTGAGCCAGACAGTCCCCAAACACAAGCAACATATGCAGATCCATCCCTCCTTGTCTTTAATTAGATCCTGCCTACCCTCTGTAGCAACAGCAGTGTAAGTGAGAAGTGCACATGTTAGACCAGTGGGGAAATAATCCCAAAGAGGTCCTGATGTGCACTGTCTGGCATGTCCTGCTAACACCTGCATGTTGTACATGGGAAGGAAAACCAGCAGCAAGAGATAATTTTTATAGTGCCCGTGCTGCCAAGTATATGACTTTTGTAGAGCTAATAAGCACATGGCATTCTGTGCAAAGTCTCCCAAGTCTCTTTGTCCACTGCAATGACCGTGTCACTGACAAATTAACAATGACTGCTTTTTTCTGGTAATTATGGGTACACAAAGAATACAGGTTTGAACCCACTGCTTACAGGGAAATAACTTTAAAATCATCATTGGCACAGTCTGTTACTACTTGGGTGAATCTAATGAGTCTACCCAATTTGCAGTAATTATGAAATCAGGCAAAAGCTAATAAAAAGGTCCAAGAAAGGTACTAGAGCAGCAAAACTGCCTTAGTAGAGATTTTCCAGCCAAAAACTCACCTGACTGCTGCTGCAGGTTCTGACATGGAGGACTCCCATGCCCATATCTATGCTTACTCCCTGCAAGATCCCACTTGCTCTTACTCCAGCCTTTCTGGTAGAGTTGGTACAAAGTCCAATTCTGCTTCTCTTTCCAGAAGGAAGAAGCCCCACTGCCAAGGGTCTCAGTCCTAAATCTCTTTTCAACCTCTCTCAGGAGCTTAAGCTGATCTCTTCTGCAACACCAGCCACTCTGCAGTAGCAGACACACTTCTTGTGAGCGGAGTGGACTGAAGAGGTCTTCTATTACTTTAGCCTGAAAAAGTTACATGATCCATGAGAGTATATATGAATGGTATGATCCATACCATTCAAATAATAGTGATCTACAGGTCTTTCCCACGCTAGTCCAAGGTATCCGTTACAATTGCTCCTGCTCCTCCTGCATACAACTTTGCTTTGTCTATAAGTCGCCTCTCCGCCAGCTCTTCTCCCTGCTGTAACCAGTTCCACCCTAGGAACCCACTGTTAGGGGTGGGAAGAGCTATCCTTTCAAGGTTTTAATCCCTCTGTCATGTGAACTCCACCACACCAGCTGCTGCCTATTCACCAACCTACCTATTTGGCAGAACCAGGTTTCTAATGTGGAATTGATACAACCTGCTAAATGGTGTGTCCAAGCAACAGTCAAAGTCTTGACAGCCCCCTAACCCATTGCAGATGTAGCAGCAGCATGCACATACATTAGTCCATCGAGCGTCTACTTCTGAATCCCAGAAAGCACCTCTAGAAAGGATACAACCCCCTGGGATCAGCAGACAAGAAGCACAAGATCAAACCAACGCACTGAGTCATGCACATAGTCATTCTCATAGAAATCTCCCTCCTTCTCTACAGTACACTGACTTCAACACTTACTCAGTAACAGATTAAATATTTAATTTCTGAATTTTAAGGGCTTCAAATTAAAACAACATCAAAAAGGAAAGGAATTGTAGCAGAAATAATCATAGCTGCATCCACAAACTGAATTAATCACTTATTTTTTTATGCTGCAAGTTAGAGTCTGTGAATTTTTTTCTGTTCCACTGATCTGCATGAAACTTAATATGTATTTAAAGAAAAAAATCACTGCCTAAGATTTTCCAAAGTGATCCTATGAATTTCACTGTCAATGAGTCAAGAATGACCAATACATAAAGAATCTGCAGTAGGAGAAGACTTCTGCATTTTCCCTCAGAAAAAAATGGAGGAGATCTCAGAGCACAGAGAAACTAATGGAGTACATGGAGCAGGAAAGGAGGGTCTGACACCGTGCCCTCAGAGCTATGGCTCAGACTAATGAATTATCTCTGCTTGGTTAAATCTCTGGCATTACTAATCAGACAAGAAGCATAAAATGGAAAGTTCATTAGCAAGACCATAAAAGAGTCATACTGACAAAGATCATTCCACTTGGCGATAGCAAGGTCAGTTACAGGAACTGGGAAATCACTTTAAGGAAAACAGGTTAGACCAAAAGTAACTCAGAGTCCAGAAAAGACCTGCACTGGAGTTGTGTGCAACCTTCTGCTTTGTTTTTGGAACATAAACAGGGAAACATTTCCTTTGACAGTGCATAAACTAGACTTTCTTTAATCAGCACCATCCCGGCCTGGGGTAAGCTGGACAATATCAGCTTTCCTTCAAGTCTGTTTCATTTACCCTCGACAGGACCACGACAGCCCACAGCTCCTCTGTAGGAAACGCTTTCAGCACAAGTCACAAGATGGTCTCAGAAGCAGAATTTGCTAATTGTGTCAAATTACATGTGAAGGGTTTACAATATGGATCACTGCCCACTTGGGATTTAAAGGAGATCGCTAAAGTAATTTCAAGACTTCAAGATAATTCAGAAACCCCATTCCCAGAGGTTAGTAAATGCTCTGTCCCCTTATTACTACTACAACCACACTACACTGGGGGTTGGATCTTTTCTTCAGGGGTAGGAGTGAGAGGAGGGAAAGTGGTGGTGCGTTTTTTATTAGAATAATTAGGAGGAAAAAAAGCAGAATGTGTATATTCTCCAGATTTAGCCTGGGTTTCCTAAGAAATAAGGGATAATAAGGTTATATATGCATTCTTTTGCTTTTGAGGTCACTAGCTTATTTCAACCACATTTGGGACAGAAAGCAATGGCAAAGGGATTCCTACACATCTCATGAACATGAATTAGGCAGCTAGAAAGGAGGCAAGAAATTATTGCCGCCTCTCGGGAAAACAATACAACCTGAGCTCAGTCATGAATGGACAGCGGAGAGCTCTGTTACTAAGGCTGTAAAACCAGGACAAATGCCATCTGCACCTTTTTAAGCCTTGAATAATCCCCACAAAAGACACAGAGCTGCAGGATATTCAGTTACACTCCTGATGCATGCAAACAACAACTTCTAATCTGACACCTCTACCTGGAGATGCTCTGTCAGATGAAGCAACTTCCAGCAAGCATTTTGTTTTCCAAAGCAAATGTGCCAGCCAAAATGGACTGAGGCATAGAGGAAATTAAGACATTTGTGTTTGTTTGTTTTTTTCTATACAAGTCAGAAACCAAGAAAAAGCCACTAGTCAAGGTTTGCCAGCCTCATCTTTCCTGCCTCAGCCCCAGCACTTTCCTGCTGCTTGATGGGAGCTGGCAAGCTGCATCCTAGCCAAGGGCACTGTAGCACCCCGGCAGCCCCGAGTACTGATCACTGGCACAACAGGAGCTCCTGCACCCCAAAAAAGCTGTTAGTGGGAAACAGAATAATCTCACCCCCAAAAAAGGTATTTTCTGGTGTTCAACAATGAAGCCTGCAAGAAAATATTTCAAACATGCAAACAGAGAACTCCCACTGCAGCCAGGCAAAGGTAAAACACAAGCACCTTGCCAGATGCCACTCTCCCTACACAACTGAACTGTGTCAAGTTCCTCCTTTTTTTTCCCCTCAAAAAACAAGCACCCTCCCTACCTTACAAGCAAGTGTCACGATACACATTGGGAAGAAAGTATTAAATAAATGTGAAGGGTTTCTAAGCACCCTGCTCCATGCAGGATTGACCTGTACAAGTTATATTTTGGAGAACAGTCCTTTGTGTTAATCCACGTCCAATCTAAATTGCAGTGGGGAAACGTATCCTGACCACAAACGAGCTAGACAGTTTTACAGCTAGGACACATAACACAATAACCATTTTGCCAGATTAAAGCATACTGAGAGCTGCATCAAATATTGTTTAGAGCAAATAAAAACTGCTTTAATATTTAAATGTATCCCATGGCTGGGCTCTTTAGATTTGTTAGATTCACTGGGGCTGCACAGCTATTAGCTTCTACATTTCATCTTCAATTCCTCTTCACAGTAGGAGAAACATAAAAATGAGGGTCACTGCTTGGTCATTTCATTACCCCTGGCAGAGAAATGTGCTTTGCACAAATTAGGAAATATTTTAGATATAGATTGTGGTAATGTTGGTGTGACAAAATAAAACCAGAGTTAAAAAATAATAACGATATTATAATGGTTATTTTGTAGAATAACATTAAAATAATATGCAATGTAGCAGGAGTCCCCTTATCAAAAGGCCTGGTGTATTTCACTGTCATCATTTACAAGGTCCATTAGCAAGAGCCCTGGAAATGTATGGCTCAAGGTCACAACCAAACTAAATGAGACTGAGCAGTAATTCAAAAACATTAAACTATTTATGGTTAGAAGTCCAATAAATAAACCCTCAATGCACACACACAGAAATCTCAGCAGCAAACTCCTCTACGACTCCCCTTTTATTTCTCCAAAAACAGAAACCCAGTGAAAGAAATGGATAATCTGCTTAAACCCAGAAATGGATTAGACGAAATGTCACTTTGGGAGATGTGTGACTTCCTGCCACAAACATGGATTAGGCTGCACAAACTGTTTGGCAATGGGCACCTTCACAAGCCAAACTCAAACTGCACTTGCCCAAGTCCAGCAGTCCCGACAGATAAAGAAGTGGGCAAGACCCATGTGGGAAACATGGGCTGATGCAGGCATGGAGCCCTCCACTGCCACATCGCCTGGGGACAGCTCATGCTGGGCAGGGGTGAAGATCACTACTAGTCTCAAGGAGGAGATTAAGTGCAGAAGAAACAGGAACACAACACTATTTATTAATCATGACCTGTGAAGAGAAAACCAATCATCTTACTAACCCTTAGCTCTATTTGCACTATCTAAAGCATGACATTTAAGCCATATTCAAAGTATCGGAATAAAAGGGATTTAATTTCCAGTCGTACTCTTCTCCTCCCTAAAAAAATCCAGTGGGAGATATGTGCCTGTGCTTTACCAACTTTAAATTAAGATGAGGATATGTTACTACTTTGCAATAACAAAATCCAAGAGTATCACTTCTGGCACTGAATGAGAAATTTTTTTGAAGTGAGAAATCTAGCATTACTTGCTGCAGGCTATTCCTCTGCAGTGTTCTTCTCTGGCCCTGAGCTTAGATCCTTAGATCTTAGATCCTTAGATCCTCACACTCGTCATTTCACTAGTCTTGCAGGATCAGGACATATGTCTTATGATGACCATACCATGAATTTCTATGTATAAGAACCACTGAAGTTGGGCATATTTAGCCCAATTTTGTGACAATCAGAGTCACAAAAGTGTGGGAAAAGTAATTTAAGTGGTTTTTGATGAGAAATATTTTGGTACATTTAGACACATATACAAAAAGACTATGAGCAACAAGCTCCAGAATAACTTCCAATGCAGAGTATTGGGACCTAAAGACCCAAGCCCAGCTGAATATTAACAAACACAGGAAATCTTTTCCAGTCTTGTTTTTTCTGCCTAAAAACCACTCTCCTAAACCTCCCAGTTTAATATCTCTCACTTTCATAAACCTTAAAAAAATGCCAGAAATGGAAACGAGACTCACGTAACACAAATGCAATCAACCACAGAAACTGATTTTTGGGGGAAAAAAATGCATAAAGTATACTCCGCTGCCACCTGTAAATGGAATTCAGCTTCCAGGTAACTTACATGTCTTGCTGACAGCATGTTTTATTGATGTCACAGTGAACTGGTATTTCATTTCCTAGCTGAGTGTATATGCAAAAGAAAAAGCCTTTGCAAGCAATTGTGCTAATGCTTTGCATCTGGCTGTGCTCAACAGCCATTTGAAGGCTGTAAGTGCCTGCAGAGCAGTGGCACACCTCTCTGGAAGTTTAATCCATGACAGGAGCAGAATGCACATCCAACAAATTATAAGTTACATATGAGGGAAAATATTATTCTGTTAGCAGTTAAGTCACAGCCCTGCAATAAGTAAATTGCAAAGCAATACAGCTTTGTCTAATGACTATCAGTTGGCCAAAAAGAGCTCAGGGGTATGTAACACAAGCAGAAATAAAACCCCATACATCTTGATTTAGATATGTTGAAAGCATTTCCTCTAATATGGCTTTGTAGTTTCCCACTAAAATCTTTCATCACGGCAGCCCTCAGCTCCCATGCATGCAGCAGTACAGTTACTACAGACAAACCCCCTCTGCCTGGTGGGTCGCTTAATCGGGGCTCACATCTTCCCCACGTACAGGATATGATTCAAAAGTGACATAATGCACATTCATCCCAATTTCCCAATAATCCCCTTTCACCACTTGTGGAAATGCTTGGTCAATAAAACGTAATAACATTATTGCAGTAAAGTAATTTTCAAGTTAAGTGCCTCACTCTCTGTCTCTGGGACCCCACCAACAGTTAGGCTCCACCACGGCAAATAAACAAAGGCTTCAATTTTGCTTCACGTTTGATTAAAAGGGGGATAAAAGCTGGATTTAATGATCTCATTTACTAAAGGCCTATTCGGATTCCATTTAAATTAATGTGAGCCTGTTGCCTTTACAGGCAGTTGGACCAGGCTCCACAAATGTGGCTCCAGGATTTGTCAAGTCCCTCATGGTGGCAATTCCTCCTTGTATCACGGATTCACCAGGCAGTCAGGATGCGCTGTGGCAGCCTGCAAGGTTGGTCTCGAAGAAAACTGAGCCCTTGGGAAGTAGGCTGTCCACCAGCTGGCTGTGCTCATGGTGTCCAGTTGGTCCAGCCCCAAACTGCAGATATCAAGGAGACACAACCTGACACCTACAGTGCAGAAACCATACCTGCAAGGCCAGAGGTAGCATTTTCCAGGTAGATTCAGCTCCCTGCCAGCTGGTATTTCTAATATCTCCTGATTCACAGGATTAGGACTCCATGTTCTTGAAGTATTTCTCTCAACACATACAGTCCCTTCCAGGCAAGAAAGAAAAAAAAAAAAAAAATCATTCTTCATTTATTCTTCTCTCCCCTCTTCAATCCCAATTGCAATAGTGTCACTCAGATTTGGAAACTTGAGGGACCCCCATGGAGACAAGACAGTAATTTTTCCATTACAGCAGTCCCAAGCAGCCGTCCTGCACAGCAAGCCATCCCCTCGCACACTCTGCCCCCCGACCCACGCAGAGACAGCGAGCACCACTGAACTTTCCACTTAACTTTCTGGAATTTATGAAGAGTCCCCAAAGCAGCTCCCAGAGCAGAGCCTCAGGCTGGAACAGAGACACGTCCTAAAACCCCAGAGCAGGGATGCAGTGACTTAATGACAGTTCAGCCCGTGAATCTAGAATAGCAACTCATTTATTGTCTGAAGCTGGAATCCACT
Source organism: Phaethon lepturus (assembly GCF_000687285.1). Taxonomy (NCBI): domain Eukaryota; kingdom Metazoa; phylum Chordata; class Aves; order Phaethontiformes; family Phaethontidae; genus Phaethon; species Phaethon lepturus. The sequence goes on from NW_010555610.1 coordinate 58,790, forward strand.
TTGTGTGATGACAGAAAGCTTAGAAGAAGCGGACCTTGCCTGCCAAGTGAACTTCAAAAAGGACAGGGGGAAAGCAAAAAATCTGGCTAGAAACCAAATGCTTTGCTAAACCTAGATAACACACTGTTTACCAACAGCAAACTACATTAGGGAAAAAAAAAAAAAGGATTTATGTAAATGTTCTTAATTTAATAACTGTGATCAGATATGGCTTTGTTTCTTCCATGTAATTTGTGTAATACAAATAAAGTACAAGGTTCTTTTCCACTATAGGAAATGAGAATTATTAAACATTGCACAGAAAAGCAAAGGAATGTGTTTATTGACATGAAAAATGATCCTGCAGATATAAAAGCTTTTGTATGTTAATTGCTAAATGTCAATGCAATTTAGAACGCGGTTGCAGAAGGAAAGAGTTCCTTTCCAAAACAGAAGTGGCTTTTCCTCATCTACCAGCTTGATTCAAGACTGCATCTTGAAAGTATTTATGGCTGTGTTTTGATCGGTGACACTGGGTCAGTACCCAAAAACATCCTCACTTCATATTGATGTGGTTACTTGCTAGGAGGCATAAAGGAAGTGAAGGATTTCCTCCCAGTTTTATTACTGAATGCTCAAAATGTTTCCTGGGGTAAACAACACTAAAGCCATCTGTTTTTTTCTTTTTTTTTTTTTTTTCTATTTGGAAACAAAAGGAGAACAACGGTAGCAACTAGTGAATGGAAAAATACAGGTCTAGAGCTACATAATGAAAAAGACCTTCCTCTGAAAGAGGGAGGGGGAACAACCACACGTGTCTTTGGCTGATATATAAATTCAGCAGTATTGGAAATCTTTTAGCATGGTGTCTCCGGTCTTCTGTCACACTCCATAAAGGAAAAGAGAAATACAAAATGTGTGATTCAGTTGCCAGCTACTTAGAGATGCTTCAGTAAATTAAATTTTGGACTGGCAAATGAAGGACCTTCTTAAATTCTTTAATCACAGCCTGTTGATTTACTGCTCCAGGGAAAAAAATAAACAAGCAAACCTTTGCAGCCCCGATGGAGAAAGACAGCTGAAGAAAACTTATCATGCAAACATGAGCATATTTGCAGAAAGAAGTGAATACATTTTATTCAAAACCTCTTCTGTGAGGCATGCAAACCCTGCTAGGTATAGAGGAGCCACCAGCAGAGCTAGTTGCACTAAGTCAAAAAAGAGGACTTGTTTCACCAGGGCAAAACAGCAGAACTTGCAGAGCACACTGTGGGGTCCTTCCTCATCAGGCACCACCTGGAGAACCTCTTGTTGTAAAACCTCAAGACACTTTTAACTAATACAGAGGAAAGGTTGATGTGTCATGGAATGACTGCCAAGCTCTCCCTTCCATGTCCAACACCTTCCTCTGCCAAACCATATCCAGCCATGCTCACAGAGATCTCCCCCCTCCTAAAGTCTCTCCCTGAAAGGCACTATTTCCACAGCTCTGCAAAAGTGGTCCTCATAGCTATGGGCAAGCCATGGCTTTCCCAGGAGTATGGTCAGAAGCAGCTCATCTTCAACTAGCCCTTATCTAGAAAATCTAAACACAGGATTGGCACTGGGGGAGACAAATGTATGGAAAACCAACAGGAAAAGGAATCCAAAAAGCAGAAACAAAGAGTAATGGCTAAGCAGAACCATTTGCTGCCCCACTCCTACCTGGAGAAACACAGGAAATCATACAGTTAAATGACTCATCTGGTAAACTGGGCTTATTAATAAAAATGTTTTTATTACAGTTATACAGTGAGGGACAAGGAATGCAGGCAATGCCTACAGCCTTGCAAGTCTATGTGGAAACAAAGTGCCTCTCCTAGCACCTCTGCAGTTGTAGTCACACAGCTCAGCATGTGTGGAGCTGCAGTTGTGTTTCTCCATAAACCATGGTGGGATTAATGCAGAAAGACCATGCACAACTCTGGGATCTGTACTGTCTTCGAAGAAATTGAAAAACTTGAGAGTGAAGAAAACTGCCACCAAAATGATTTAAAGTCTGGGGAGGAAAAACTGCTTCCAGTGGGAAATTTGATGTGCAGGATTTGTTTAGCTTATCAAAGAGAAGACCAAGGGTGACTTGATTACAGGGTATTAAACACCTCCATGGAGAGAAAACACCAGTCGTAAAGGGCCCTTTAATCTAGCAGAGAAAGGCTTAACAAGAACCCATGGCCGGGAGCTAAAGCCAGACAACTTCAAATAGAAAATACAGCTCAGATTTTAAACAGTAAGAGCAAACTGGCAAAGGATGCAATTGATTCTTCAGTCCATCATGAAAAATGCTGTGCAGCTGCCTCCATTCACAGCAAGGACCCGTCCTGCAAGGAGCGCTGCTGACACCCTTCCCCTCCACACACAGCAGAGCTCCAGCCACAGGAGATGCTGTTAAAGAGGGAGAGGGACTTGACCTCCCATACCCACCTTGCCAAATAGCCCCTGGCCGCAGCTGAGCTCCCTTCGGTGAAGGGTGTCTAGATGAGATATATGGAGTGTGGAATAGTTCCTTTTACAGAAGGGGAAAAATTGATTGCAATAGATAAATTTGAAGTCAGCATTCATTAAAGACAATACAAATTTACTGCAACTGATTTTGACTTTCCACCTGCAGAGCAAGATTCAAAGAATATTCAAGGAAGATTTAAAGGCAGGTTTTTTGGCTACTGTTTTGTAAAGCATTTTGTATCCTAGTAATGTTTGGGATTCTTCCTCCTGTCTGACTAATTACATCTATTTCCTGTTTTCTTTGGAATTGCTGCTATGTTCTACATTGCTGGAATCTGAAATATTGTTTCATGGAACATTATTGTATTTATGCATACCACAAACTCCAGAGATGCTGAATTCTTTTTTGTTCTACTGCTCCAGCTTTTGAAAAAATATTTCCCATCTCCAACAAATATTAGCACCCCTCACCAAAAAAGCGTGAAGGCTTCAAACCTCTGTAAAAATGTTTAACCACTAAAACATGAACTGTTTTCATTTAAAGCTAAAACAGAGTGGCTTCAGTTTTCAAATACAAAATAACATGTTGTTGACAGTATTGAGAAGACCCATTTTGTCACAAAGCCAGTTTCTGTTCAATAAACAGTGATGAAAAATTATATTTCTCTACTTGCACTAGCTGCCTGCCTAATTCTGTGCTCCAGCAATTTGGTAAAAAAAAATTTTGATGGCCAGTTCATGTGTTCATTTCCTTCAGCTAAAAGAAAAGTCTTGGTATTAAAGCAAATAACTGGGAAATTGCATTTTTTTTCCTAACTCTGCCACAGATCAAGTGACAGGTCCATGATCACACAGGCGATTTCTCTTTTACTGAAAAAAAGGGGGATATAATATTCGGTTTCAGGAAATACTGCTTTTTGGTTTAGTGCTTTCACATCCATGAAGGGATGCAGGGTCAGCTGATGGGAAGCCAGATGTATTTCAGCTCTTCATTATGTTCTCTCATACAGTAGCTTGAAGACACACAGGTTTTTTGTATATAAATCTGGGATTCTGCAAGTAAACTGCCATTGAAATTCCACTTTTTCGGTACCTCCCTCTCCCCAGCCAGCGTCACGTTGTAACCTGTGCATGTGTGTTTTACTATCTTTGTCTCCTCCTCATATTCAGGAAGGTTCTCTGCTGTCTTGCTTTTCCATCCTTTTCCCCACTCACCGCTCCTGTTCTCATCATTAATGGTTGATAAATAGCTAATGAGTGGATTGGACATCAGGACCTCCCTTTCCATCTGGGCTGCGTGCTATTTTACAGGCCCTGCTAGATCTATATTAGTTTCAGGTGCAGATTATTGATTTAGGTAGATGAGGTCGTTGTAACCTCATCTCAAAGAGAAAGGAAGCAGGAGAAGCCAAATGTAATTCAGCTGTTATTTTCTGTAGCGGTGCAAGTCAATGGGAGAGAAAAAGTCAAAACAAAACCAAAAAGTGTCCATTAAAAGAAGTTATAACTGGACCTTACACCAAATTCAATGCTCTTACAGGCACTTGAAAGCAAAAGACCTGAGACAGGGTATAAAAGTTAAGAGCTTTTCCTAGTTTAGCACTACAGAATAGGTGGTAGGTGCTAGTAAAGAGACAATGTTAATAAAATGCCAGGCTGTTCCTAGGGCAAAGTGACATCTATTTATAGAATAAGAACACTTTACCTAAGATATAGTGATGGCTTAATAAAAGAACATCTTTTGCTTAAGTTATTTTTACTCCTGTTAAATGGCCATATCAGCGCCTGCAGATCCAATAAAAGCAGAGCTCAGACTTTGTGCTAAGCACTTCTGAGCATCCTGTCAGAGGTAACTTAAGCACAGAAATCTCTCATAAAGTCTGGCATTCGAGGCTAGTCCCTCTAAAAGACTTCAGCATGCCGTCACCCCTTATAATCCCACAGATGTGGACACCAAGAATGTATACAAGTTCAAAAAGAGACTGCATAAACACATGGAAAAGAAACCTGGAGAGACTTTAGGGAAAAAATCCTTTCATAGATGGGTACAACAGTGCATATTCATCTTTACCTGCAGCGCAGCACACCTGCAGGAAAGTGTGAGCCCAGGTGGAGGGTAGCACTGAAATGGCTGCTGTGCTCCTGGCAACTCAATAGCAGCTATGTGCCTCTTCCTCCTCCTCTTCTCGTAATGGTCTCAAGCCAGCCCTGCCTTTCCCAGCTCCACCAGACAGCTCACAGCTGTAAGCTCAAAAACAGATGTGATTCCAAACTAAGCACCTGCCTCTGGGATGGAGCTGCCAACTGCAACTCAGCATCCCCTTAGCCATCCCCATCTGTCCCCATCCGAGCCCCATAAGTGCCTGTTTTGGGGAATGTAACCCAGGGTGGCAAATTCCACCAGGCAGCAGAACACTTAGTCAGGCTCACAAAGGACTTGTGTATTGTGTGCCTAATCCTGGGGCATTTGGGGATCCTATCCTAAAACCACATACCAAATCACACAAAAGCCGTTTTCACCTGGACACAGGGTGGTTGTTCACTCCTAATGCACCGTGACAGGCTGCTGGCTGTTTCCACATCACAGCTCTTTGATCTCCTCATGCTAAAGGAATATGAAATACAAGACTGCCAGTTGTATCCAGGGGCTGTCAAGTTGCACTAAGCTCCCTCCCTTTCACATGACACCCAGCTGGTGTTTACCTCTGTAGCCACCTTCTGGTGTGGAATTCCAAAATCACCGAGCACAAGAGCTGTGAGGAGGAGGCTTGGGTTGCTCGTGCAACACTAAACTCCAATAAGACTTTGTCCAGCTTACGACCAAGTCTGCGCAAGCCATTCTGTCCTATTTAGCAGATGAGTTTGGTTACCTGGAAGAATGCCAGGCTGGCAGCACAGCCCTTTCCCTGCAGTGCAACAGCAATGGCCAACAAGGAGACCTAGCAACTCAGGAGTGCCAGATCCAAATTATTTATTTATTCCTGTGTTTTACCTGATATGGCCAATGGTGACATGAGTGCTTGTTTACCTCTTGTCCTCAAATGACCAGCATTAAATGCTCAGCTCATCAGCATGTGATAATAGTCACATAGGATTCTATCTCTCTGTTTTCAGAAAGAAAAACCATCAGAGAGCACAACATAATTCTGTTTTACTGCACCCCCAACCAGTTCCTGACCAGGCACTGCAACCTCACAGCCCACCAAGCATAGGTGCATCTCTGACCCATTTTGTTTTAAACCAGCCAAAGAGTCAACACCCTGGGGATTGCTGTGATTTCTGAGACACTGGAGAGGAACTGGGACAGTTTTCAAATTGTACACACCCCCAGGCACTTTTGAAGCCTACGCTGACTGCACCCAGACTGGGCTGTTTTGAAGCTTACACCATAAGGTCCAAGCTATGCTGCAGTCTGCAGCAGAGCAGTAGATGTAATCCTTACTCACTGGGGCTGTGGGCCCAAAACCTGGGTATGCTCTGGTGCATGTCTTGCCCCAGGGAATCATTCTCCAACAGTGATATCTGGGACACTCAAAAGAAAAGTTGACCACATCTGTCCAAAATGCAATTAAGAAACTACTGCCACAGGAGCAGAGCATCTTAACCTTCATTTACCATTTTGTGATTTCATAATTACACTGAAACGGTCAAGACATCTCGTCACAAAACTGATTTGAGTGAAAAATTATTTATTTCCATCTGGTGTGTGGGATGACTAACCTGTCTCCAGCTCTTACCAGGTATGCAATAAGAGGCTGATTCCTAGTCTTCCTTGTCTTCCGAAGACTAGAAAGATCCCTGAATCAAAACGACAACAAATTATAGCAGTCACCTTCACCACAGCTGAATGTGCATGCCATCCATGCGGTGGGTGGGTGTGAGTTGTATGCCCACGTGAATGTTCATTTTCTAGATAAGAAGATGGGTAGAAGCTGTAAAGTGAAAAGTTTTATGTCTGACCCAGTAAGGGACTTTCTGCAAGCTTCACTCCCTCACTGCAGCCTAAGCCCAATTCTCCCTCATTGGACTTCACTGCTGCTACAGCCAGAATTTCCTTTTTGCCTCATTAGCCAGAGCAGTAGCTTGTTGTTTTCAGGCTTTGCTAACACTTCCTTCCTTCTCCCCATCCACAATGCTCCATCAGACATCATCACGCTTCAGTAAGGAAATAATGAAGAAAAATGTACATTCGACAGAGTTTGCTGAGACTGCTTCCTTTGCTAGTCTCCATTTTGCTTTTTATTAATTCCTGAAACATTTCTGCCAAGCAATACCTACTCTGCAGTACATTACTCTGAAGTAACAATATCAATATACACTACCTGGATTCCCTGTGGAAATACACCAGTCTCCTCCTCACCTTGAGATAACAAATGTCTTTCCCCCAACTGATTAGAGGTTACCCATCTTTTCCTCAGCAAAACAAACACTGAGATTTTCCTCACTTCTTTTGTATTTTGCAAGCTCTTTGAGAAAGAAATCCTTGCTGGAGATGTTTACAGAGAAGTTAAGGATCCATGAGAAGTAGTACAGTGAGTAGGACACTGTAAGGGCCATGAAAGCATCCTCCCCTCTCCTGGAGGCTTGGCTGCTGGCACTTAGAGTCAGACAGGTCTGATCCTGATCCTGACCCACAGGCTGACATCCCGACCTGGCCTTGGCCCACCCCTGTCCCCGCAGAGGTGCCTGGTGCTCTGAGTTGGGGGCTTCCTCTGGCTCTCTGCCCTCCAGCCTGCCCTCCTCCCTGACTGGGAGCAGTGGCATGGATCCTGCCCTGCCAGCCTGAGAAATCCCCACAGCTCCTGGCCCCCACACAGCTACCAGCCCGCACACTTGCCTACAGCTCCTGAGCTCCCACCTCTTCCTTGCTGCAGGAGAGACCTTTGGGGATCTCAGCACCTCAATCCCACCCACTTAAATCTGCTTTTAAATCTGTGTCCAAGTCCTCTTCCCCAGTTCTCCTCCAAAAGAACGGCAGCACTTTCCTGTCTCATAGCACTGACAGGTTCAACACTGAGGTGTTAAGGCAACACTAAGAGGGGGCCCTGCCTCAGACTATAGTCCTGGTCATGACTCACTTGCACAGCGTGAACAGTCTCACTTGCTGCACATATCGCAGATTCCATGAGTGATCTCTGTTTGGCTGATCCCGTGCTGGTAGCACAGCAAACACACCCTGGAACTGCACTACTAACACCAACCTCCCATGGAAGCTACAAAGCAGGGCTGCGGGCAGCGATTTCATTAGTCACTAAAGCAGCAACTAAGAATGCAAAGCATGGACACCACCAAATACCAAGTGACACAGATTTGAAAAAAAAGTCAGCACACAAGTCAGCCAAACCTTGAGTCAGGAGCCCTTCCCTGCAAGACCAGGCTCCCACAAACATGACCTGTGGGAATAGCCTGCAGAGACCTCTCTGGAGCCAACCAGTGCTCCTCAGTGAGCTCGTGCAAAGGTTACACTTGCCTATATAACTGTGCTGATGAATGGTTGTGATGGCTCCCTGGGAAATCCTTCAGGAAGCCTGGGCTTTCTGTAGGCTTGTGTGCATACTTAGCATTATAACTTTACCTATTTCTCAGAGATTCACTAAAACCAGCTTTAGCATCACTAAATGCCTTCCCCTAGATAGAAAAATAAATCACTAACAAGCCATAAGAAAGAGTCACTGCTAATCACACAAATGGTTCAATAATCCTAAGGATCGCCCAAGCTTTCAGTATCATAATCACAAAAGAGAGACCACCCTCTCCTCTCATTTTCCATCTTTTTTTCTCTTCATTTCACCAAGATTTCTCTGTTCCTGGATGGGCAAACTACAGTGCTCTTTGCAACTCCTGCCCAGCACAAACATACTATAGCACAAAAAACTCTTTCTAAGAAAAGAAGAAAATCCAGCGTCTGTGCCTGCACAGCAGCACAGGGAGATGCTGTAGCGGATCTGGCAGTCCTGGCCCTCAGTCTTCACACTAGCCATATCCCTGTTTCGTATGGATACACCTCAACATGTGCATGACCATGGAGCTAAGGGCTCCTCGGGCACTTACCAGCATCTGTGGCAGGGAGCAGCAAGCTATGGAAAGAGAGAAATTGGTACGTTCTGGGAAGAAACGTACACCATGCAGTTAACCATCCATGTACACAGTTTATTCCCTCCCTACCACCATTCATCCAGAGAAATCTTTGAGTCACTGCTGCCAAGAAAGCAGTGACATTTCAAAGTAGCCACATACAGATTAACCAGCATTTATGTTGGTTGCAAAAGAGTTGACACAAGCTGATCTTACAGCCCGAGACACACCAGGCCTCCTGCTGCCATTTATTTGGCAACAAACAGAGATCAGAGTCTCATGTTCTCATTTCTCACCATTAGGTACCTCAGATTGGCTCACTGCTTGGCCCAGGCTCAAAACCAATGTCATCTGCAGCAAACACAGAGCAATATTGTACTTGTACCACCTGGTCTGTAGATGCATTATTTGCCCTCACTCAGAACACAGTGTTTCCTAAAGTTACAAGCTGGGGTGAATGAAAGGTATTACCACATAACAAACGCCAGCAGGTCCCCCTTAATTCAGAAACCATACTCTATATTCCTAACCACCATCATCAGACACCTTATCCTTCAACATATAGATAGTTTTCAACCTGTGGCCCAAGGACACCTGGGAATCCTAGGATGATTCTGCAAAGGGTAATTAAGAAAAGCAAGTCTATTGTTAATGGGCTTAAATTAGCTCTATGGGGATCCACATGCTCACTGAAAAGTTTTTTTAATAGGAAAAAAAAGATATTATACAGATACTCACTGCACAAAAGAGTTCATTCAACAGTGTTGAGTTTTGAGGCTGAATCTTAACCCCCATAGCTACAGAGAGAGCATGCCAACAGAGATGGAAAAGACCACCACAGCTGCAGAAATGCCTTTTATGGACCAAGCAGTTGAGCTCTGATGCAACTTGACTAACATGATGCCAAGGGGAGCTCTCCAGGGGGTATCACCCCGGAGGTTGCAGAAAGCTAGCACAATGCTCCTTCAGGTCCTCAACTCTGTACTCATTTCTTCTTTTACCACTCCCAGCTTCAAATATATTTTTTTATATATATGCATTGTACATACAATCACACCTCACTCCTCCCCTTCCTCAGGGGTCTCAGGTAGCAAAGGCTTGTATTTAACATTTTAGAAGCCCCAGATCCCAACCACAAATTCCTGGAACAAGCTGAGGGACATACTTCCAAGCTCATTTGTACCCAAACACCTACACAGTCACCTAGTTCACTCCCGCAGCAACCCCACTGTGTCTATCTCTATAAGGTGCAATTCTCTTGCACTTCTGACAGTACTGGATGCAAGCAGTTCACATGAATCTGCAAGCTGTTATAAAGTAGATGTTAATGACAAGCCTACAACTCAAATTTGCTACTGTATTTGCTAAACAGCAGGGTCCTGGGAACCCACTTCTCTGCAATCTGAATTTCCATCTGAGGCAGGACCTGACCCTGAAAAGGTGCCCTTTTCCTCCCCGAGCTCCTGGAGTGACTCGTTTTCCACTGCTTCAGCAGTAATGCTTCCTTTGTGTTTCCCTTTCTGCTGGATCCTGGATGCATACCCTGTCTCCTGATTTACATGAAGAACCCCTGGGTTAAAGTTGTTTTGGGATTCAATCCACTTTATTCTTTATGTTTAAGAGCAGCAAGCATAATATTAATATGAAGATGAACAGTTTTTAATCAGCAACACCAATACCTAAAACCATTAAAAGTCTTCCTGTAAAAACTGAATCCAAAAGAATCAAAATCAAACAGCAAAAAGTCACTGGACTGAGAAATAAACAGGAGAAAACTTCTTTCCTAAAAACAATGTTCATAATACTGAAGACAAACTAACGCAGAGAAAGCCCCTGTAATACAGTATCACTAATCAAATGCTGCAACGAGTTTGCTCTGAAGAGAAGGTGCACGTCTTGCCACATGCACCCAGCTCCTTCTAAACTTCATTAAAGTCTAGTAGAAAATAAATAAGATAAATATCATTTGCATTTATTATGCGAATTAGAAGAGCTTGCCAGATGGGGAGCTCTCCTCCAGCAAGGCTGTTGTTTTCAAAGAGAGAAAAGCACTAGCACTACCCAGCTGTTTGGGGCCTGTGATGTTCCCACTCTTAGAAAACCATCGCCCCTGGCTTTTCCCTGTAATTAGTTAGTGCTAATACTCTTGGTTAGTCTGTGGAAAAGTCACATTCTGAAAGATCACCCTTGCGAACAGCTGTACTCATGAGACGAAACGTCACCACTCCAAGCTGTCAGCCAATTCATCTCCAGCGAAAGTCAACCGGGCCATAAATTGGGAGTTCTTTATCTTAGGACAGCAGACCGAGCGGGGTTTAATTGCTAAGCTATGCTAATGAGCCTTGTTTGCGACACAAGGTGCTTCATGGTGACTCTGTTTGAAAACATGGTACTGTAACCCCCCCCCCGAGGGCACATACAATCAGCTTAAAAACACGGCCGTCTGGATACAGCAAAGAAATCATGTAACCGTCCCTTCAGCATGCCACATTATCAAAGGCACCATTAACAGCTGCTTCATGGAGTGGCAGGAGGCTCTCCTGGGTCAGCTTCCTTCCGTTCCCTCCTATTCTTACCTCCCTTCCCGTTTTTTCTAAATCATGAGTTCTGTAAACATCACTGTCAAATCATCTGCAGGGGAACAAAAAGATATCAAGAATTTACTCTTTCCTAGCAGATAAGGGCTGTGTCTGAAAGGAATTTAAAAAAATGCAAACCAAAACAAAACATATCCAGGGAAAAGCAAGCAGACAAAAGAATAGCAGCAGAAGTGTTCCTTGCTGACTTGTTGAGACAAAATCTACTGCAGGCCTGGATTTCACTGTGGTTCCTTTTGGATTAGGGGCTGCATTAGTGAAGACAGTATTTTAACACTCACATTTAGGAAAAGAATAGCCCAAGTGAACATGAGGCTACCGGTTTCCTTGTCCAGGTATCTTATCATTCTTATGCGTCATTAAAGATGAGGCTTGCTTGACATAGAAGGCCCAAGCCACATTTCTGTGGGGAAGGCCAGTGCTCAGCATCTTTAAAAATCAGTAGTACTTAAACATGGCATTATTATTCTTATCATACTACCCAGGGACACGTGACAGGCATCGCAGACCCCATGTGCTAGACACTCTACAAATATCTATTTCCCCAGTCTCTGCGATCTTTTAACCTGGGGGCCCGACCTTGCATATTCTTACACACTCGAGTAACTACCAGCATCGCTTGGCCCTACTGAAATCAACAAAACTGATGAATGGAATGAAATCAGTAATTACCCGTGTGCTTAATTATTTGCAGAACTGGGGGTTAAGTGCTTAATTTTTAGTTTTTCGCTTGAAAATATTACTTCTAATCTAGTGTGCCTCACTTTGTGCTCAATCCCACATGGAACAGCGCAGTCTGGCCTAATTAAGCAAAGTGCTTAACAAAGTGTTTAACTTTAAGCATGTGAACAAACCCATTGACTAAACGCCGCGTTCCTTAGGTTAGCATGCTTGGCCCCTTGCAGGATGGGACCCTTCAACCCAGGTGTTAGGAGTAACATAACTGCAGATGGGAACAGGACCAGAATCCCAGAGCTGCCCGAGGCTGTGCACGCAGGGTGATGGGCACCCCGGGGCTTCCCTGGCTGTTGCCCAGCAGTGCAGTGGGTGAGCCAGGAGTCCTGGCAGAGCTGGGGATCCTCTGATGGGTCCCCCATTCCCATCCTGCATGGCATCCAAGTTTGCCTGTGGAAGAGGGTGTGGAGAGGCAGCACTGGGATTTAAAGAGAAGCTGCAAATGTTCTCTGTAATTAACTGACTGAACATCTTCACGCTCAAAAGCATATCCCTCATTTAACATTGGCCACAACTCCCACCCTGCAGCTGCAGCCTGGTTCAGGGAAAGCAAGGAAACAGCCAAGCCTTGCTGCAGCGTGGATGCCCCTGGGGACCACAGGGGAGTGGACTTCCCTGGCTGCCAAACTGGGAGAAGCACAGGACAGGGGTGGGGGCTGCAGGCAGGGACTTGCAGCCAACACCTCTCTGCACCTCTGTTTCTGTCTCCTTTTTTGCCAGTCTGAGGAGTTCCTGGGACAAGGCATGTACATGAGACCCAGCTCTTCCCAGGCCCCGGCTGCCTGGGATGAAGCCTCCAATAGTTGCTTGCTTCCGACGAGCACTAAATTTAGGCCCTTTAGGACACAAAAGAATGATAACACCTCCCTGGAAAAAAAAAAATCCCCCTGGGCCTGTGTAAAATTAGCAGTGTGCTGACTGTCCCACTTTCGCTCTTGCTATGTGGGGCAGCCTGGCTTATTAATACACTGGACTCATTTCAAGACCCTTTGCTTTCCCTGTTGCAAGGGGATCCCAGGGGCAGCCAACTTGCTTCTCCCCGTGGTGATGCCCCTTCTCACCCTGATGGCCAAAGACTCCTGCACACCACTCTGGGAAGGTAGTGGGAGAGGACAGGGCAAGGAAGGCAGAGGTGGAGAAGCTGCAGGCTGCCCTGGGCTACTGCAGGGGAGGAAGAGGAGGGTCGTGCCCTTTGTTGGCACAGGACACCCCCCACCCCCCCAGCAATGAGGGCTGTAGGGCGGAGGATAGCTTGGACTCTCCAAGGGGGGAGAAAATAAAACCATAGGTGCCCTCCACCCCTCAGAGCCCCTGGGAGCAGCCTGGCAAGGCAGCAGACACTTCAGGGCCACTCCCTGGTGCTCAGGGAGGGGCTGTCCCTCCGTCCCACACACGCACAGGCCTGGACACAAAGTACGACTTAAGAGGAAAACTCCTCAAAAGTGGCATCATTACCAATATTAGTATAAAATACAACCTCTATGCAGGAGCTCAGAGGAGATCGGTTCCTTGAGACCTGTTATCTGCCCAGCTGAAAATCTCCTGTAATGACTCCCCAGGGTGAGGGAATTTCAGAGCTGCTGTGAGAATTCTTCCAGTGTGGAAGAAAAACCCTGGCAAACCTACAACGTCCAGGGAGTAACCTGGAGAGAAGAGAAAAGAGGAGGTGACCCCCAAACACATCTACAAGTGATGTGACGGCACATGTTACAGAGCCATTCCAGGGGAGGAAACCTCACCTAAAAGAGCAAAGACCTTAGAAATAAGCTTTTTCATAATGTCACATAACCTGTTCTTTTACTCCAAACTACTATCTGCTCCCAACATTTATCTCCCACTGATCACAATGAGTGTTGTGAGACTGATCCTGACCCAGCTTCCCTGTTAAATGCTGACTTAACCTCAACTCAAACAAAACCACAGAAAATTAGTACTAGATTTGACTCCACTAGGAAACGTAACAATGTATGAAGGGAGAGAGAAAAAAAAAGACCTGGGGAAAAAATGATGTCATGTACCTTAAACAAGAGGAGCACATAAACTGCCCTTGCCCCAGACAGCAAAGCCCCAAGACCTAAGCCTAAGCAACAAATTTACTTCACTAAACAAAACTCTACCAGAACAGCACTGTTTTTCTCTGTGCAGTTTTTCCCCCCCTAGGGAGATTAAGTTGTGTTGCTTTTTTTTTTTTTTTTTTCCACGAGGCACGTTATTCCATTTAAGTGCTTGTGCATGTTTATTAATAGAGCAAAAATGAGTGAACAATGAGCTGCTCTGGGGAGGCTGAAAGCTTGCACTGGAGCAATGAATCAGAGGAGCAAATCCATTTAGCAAAATGCTCATTTTAAGACATGTTCCTTTCACACTTGAGTTATTTTCCTCTACGCTCCAAATGTAATTAGACTCTTAGTGACATGCCAGTCCTGCACCTACAGCACCGCCTGCATATGAGCTACCCCAGCCCGCCCTCCCCACCCACCCCAGGCACAGCAATAAACAGGCAGGAACCCCAAGCTATATGTCCTGATGTTGTGCTGAGAGCAACCAATATCAGCTCCAACATGCTGGGAAGCAATGAACTGTCACTAGAAACCTCTGAAAAAGATCCCTCATTGCAGTGAGACCTGAGCTGGACTGTAAATGAACCAGTGGAACACAGACCCCATTCAAAGTTATTGCTGCTATGTAGCAGATGAAAGACACGAGGTACTGAGATTATTCTGGCCCTCCATGGTGTACCCTGTAACCACAGGTGATCCCAAGGGCTGTGAAGACCTCCTGGGCTGATGGGAGACAGTTTGTATCTCCTTGAAACTACTCTCAGAGGCATAGGCTGCTATCACCAGTTACCACTCCCCTCCGGAGCAGGGAGGAGGCCCCACTGTACTCAGTGCTGCTGATAAACCCAGCAGAAAGACAGTTGCTAGCATGGAGAAATACACACATGGATACAAAGGTGGGCATGATTCCCAAAGCAGTGGAATACCAGGTCCCCACAGCTGGCCTTGAAAAGGGAGTCAGAAGAAAGCGAGGCACACCATGAAGATGTGCTAGCTGAGGGCACCAGGGAGGGAAAACACACATTGCTCACTTGCTATTGGAATTTCGTAACGTGAGAAGAAATATTTCAAGACCAGCTCATCACTTATCATAACCCCCCTGCTTTGGCAGTGACACCTGAACCCCTGCTACCTGGGGACCACAAAGCTCCCTGAAGGTACCAAAGGTCAAATGTATTTTATTCATTTACTGTTTCCAAACGGGATTGTTATTTACCAGCTGTCAGTAGCTGTGCGCTTGGCAGTTTCGGCTCTCTCTTGGCTTTGCTTAAATAGTTTCCCAGCCGGTGGGAGGCTGCTGCTGGCTTCAGCAGAGCTGGGACAGTCTCTGATGTGGCCATATCCCTCTGCGTACCCCAAGCACCAAACCCCTCTGTTTATGGTATCACAGTTTCTATGTTCACTCAAACAAGATTAGCTGATTTCAGACAGCGCCTAATGAAAGCTGAGGTTTTTCATGCCAGCATTCTTCTTTCCAGCCTGCAAACACAAGGCTGGAAGGTTGGCCTGGCATTCAATCTGCAACATGTGACCATTTAATGAGGGAGGTCTATGAACTGCAGGACTAATGCACATAGGCACAAAAGCAGCTACCCGACATGACTTGCTTCACTGGAGTGGGAGGATTTTTTTTGTTATTAAGGCTCAAGATGGGGAAACAAACCTATTCCTGACTCTTTCATGGTCCTAGTAGGTGATTATGGGCAAATGCTGTAACCACGTTCTATTTTAGGAGTCCCCCACCATAAACAGGAGAGAAAAATCCCCTTACTCACAGAAGGATGCAGCAGGTTCAGGTGCTATTGGGATGAATGTCACAAGTAACACTTGCAAAATGTAAAGAGTTAAATGGAGAAAGCCCTGCTGTGCTAGCTTTAAAAGCCTGCATGGAATTGCTGGATCGCAGTGGTCTTTCAGGTCTCTAAGCAGCACCTGCAGCAAATGCAGTTTCATTGCTTCCCTCCGTCCTGCCATCCTACCCAACAGCAGTCTGCCTGGAAAACATCAGGGAGAGGCCAGCAAGGACAGCAGCTGTTACAGGCACAGCATGGCTGGATGGCAGTAAGCACTTCGTGCCCATGCAGGGTGCCAAGGGACAGGCTTTCCTTCACTCCCACCTTCAATTACCGCACTGCCGACTGGACTGTGGCTTCTCGTGCAGAAGAGCGAAGGGCATCTTGCTCCTGAGCAGCCTGCCCCAGCTGCGCTGCTCAGGGCAGGGCTGGGCGATCTCCTACCAAGTGCCTGGTGGCTTGTGTTTGCTCATGAACCTCGTTAAGTCGCAGCTTACTCCATGAGTCTCCAGCAAGGTTGTTCTCTTGAATGACCGTGATGAAAACAAAATTACAGCCTCGGAAGGAGGCAGGACATCCCGGTGCTCCATGGCTCACCCCAGGCTGAGCAGATCAGACCCGGTTTTAATTCTTCCTTCTGGCAGGCCTCCGGTTGGACCTCTTGCAAGTACGTGTCCATCTTCAACCTCTTTCCCCACCTTTAGAAGTGAGGAAGAAATAAATAAAAGAGACTGAGATGCTTGGGCGCTGACAAATACAGGAAAAGTGTCTCTCTCCCATTTTTCTTCAATGTTTACATACTTATGCCAACAGATGTTTGTAGCTACACCTAAAGATGCTGCATTGCCCCACGACTGAAGGTAGCCCCTGTGGCAACAGGGATTTCCTCAGACTCTGGCAGCATGCAGGCAGCTGCCAAACCCTTTCAGTCGCACCAGATGAGCAGTGTCAGCCACTACTCAATCCACCAGATAGATACTCCTCACAGTTTGTGTCACCTTTATCTAATTTGCCCCTGAAGAAACAGTGAAATAACATTTTCTCTCCACTGTTGCCAGGAGAAAATCATGAATAAAGAAGAAGAGAAAGTGAGTAACTAACTAGAAATCAGTAAAACCAAGTCAGTAATCAGGCTGATTACAGAGGAGATGGCGGCTGGAGTTTGTTTTTTAATCCTCTCTTTCGCTCCTGGTGGTCATGGGGCTTGCCTCCAACAGCAGTAGGTAAAACACTGCTGGGTGCCTTTTTTTCCCCTCTAAATAATTTGTCAGCCTTCAGCCCCTGCTTTTAGCTGACAGATTTAAAAAAAAAAAAAAACCACATTTCAGCAACGTCGATCTACAATAAAACGGCACTGGCCAGAGCTGCCAGGCCTCACCTGGCCCCGCGCTGCCTCACGTTGCCAGGGAAACGGCGAGCGCGGCCTGCGCCGGGACTCCGGCCCTGCCACCAGACACGCCCGGCTGCCACAGCACTGCCGGCAGCTTCCCCACACCGTCCCTCAAGGCTGCGGGGCCTGAGGGGACCGGGAGGAGATGCCCTGCTGCAGCGGCCCGCCC